>NW_025813872.1:0-87195 GCF_021917145.1 Hypomesus transpacificus
ACATGGCTGGGTGGTGGTGGACAGACTGGCTGACTGATTGAGTGCCCATAACCAGTCAGCCAGGAAGGCAAGCTTGTTCAGACAAGTGCAAATTCATCCTCTGGAAGCAAAGGCAGAAATGTGGACCGAGAAGGATGACTTCAGTGAGGCCTTATTTGGTGAAGAAATGCCCCAAAAGAACACTGGCTGTTCTGTACTGAAGCCATGTCTCACCAGGACCATCCAGAGTCTCCTTTCAGCTACTGTTGACTGGGTAAAGACTCACCATACCAGATCATATGGGGCCCGGATAAAGTAGCCGTGTATCCGGGCTAGCTATTTGAACAAAAGACTGCTTTAGCCGTGTTTCCACCGACTATTGTGCCGCAGGAACCAGGAACACAAATTGATCGGTCAAATCAATCTCACCAGAAGTCGCTATTGGCTCTCTGAAAAGTTGCTAGATTACGTGATGGCTATGATTGGTGTATGACAACGGAATTCAGCCTGCCGTAGTGACTTGAGTACAACAAGCAGCGATGCAGACTTCACCATCACGAAATGTCTTGATGAGAGGTGGGACAGAATGCAGAGATGTTTTTTAACTGACACTCAAATGATGCGTGCAAAAAATCTCAAATTTGTCTTGATCGTTCATCTTACATTTACATTTTCAGACTAATTTGCTTATCTTCTTGGGGAAATTCCTGCTGCAGAAGCACGCCTAATATGCTAATAGGCTAATAGGCTAATGGGCTGCAGGAACATCCTAGTTGCAGTAATTCTCGGTACTAAAAGTTCAGAGAACTTGTGGTGAAAACAGGGCTCTGGTGTCCGTGTGGAGCCACAGATCTGAGGAGGACATGGAAAGAAGAACGAAAACAACTCGGTGAGCTGTAGTCCAACCTGTCGATGTATAAAAACTACAGATCCCAGAAGCCTCCATGTTCCCCCCTGACGATCCACGTGTAGCATGCGCAGGATCTGCAGGAAGCGAATCCCCCTGGAACACAAACACGTCACTCACACAACACCAAGTGGAACTCTAGCCCCAAAGCTGTGGTCGAATTAAGATCTTATTGTACTAAATGATATCACATTGTATATATTGAATGTAGCAGATGATTGTTGTGTGGTGAATGTTTAGGCTCCTACCTGATGGCCGATGTGGCAAACACTTGGCCATTGGAGCCCACACTCAGCACAATGACGGAGGCGATGACTACGATCAAGTCTGGTGAAAAAGACACTGTTGTGACTGTATGCATTTTGCTGCAGTAATTGTTTTATATTTCTACTTAGGCCTACTATGTTAATTGCACCAACCTAACCAAAACAAATAACTCTAATGTGTAAACCTACAGAGCCGGAGAAGTCATTCTGAATGCGTCCCATATACATCTTTCACACATACAGTTGACCCATTAGAAACAAATCAAAATGTAATGGACATTACGAGCCAAAAACCTATTAAAGGAACCAAACTCTGGTGAGAGGGCATGTTGCTGTGTGTCGTGAGGCTGAGGGGAGCAGGGGAAGGCATGTTGCTGTGTGTCGTGAGGCTGAGGGGAGCAGGGGAGGGCATGTTGCTGTGTGTCGTGAGGCTGAGGGGAGCGTGGGGAAGGCGTGTTGCTGTGTGTCGTGAGGCTGAGGCGAGCGTGAGGGGGGCATGTTGCTGTGTGTCGTGAGGCTGAGGGGAGTGTGGGGAAGGCATGTTGCTGTGTGTCGTGAGGCTGAGGGGAGCAGGGGAAGGCATGTTGCTGTGTGTCGTGAGGCTGAGGGGAGCAGGGGAAGGCATGTTGCTGGGGCATGTTGCTGTGCGTCGTGAGGCTGAGGGGAGCAGGGGAAGGTGTGTTGCTGTGTGTCGTGAGGCTGAGGGGAGCGTGGGGAAGGCATGTTGCTGTGTGTCGTGAGGCTGAGGGGAGCGTGGGGAAGGCATGTTGCTGTGTGTCGTGAGGCTGAGGGGAGCGTGGGGAAGGCATGTTGCTGTGTGTCGTGAGGCTGAGGGGAGCGTGGGGAAGGCATGTTGCTGTGTGTCGTGAGGCTGAGGGGAGCAGGGGAAGGCATGTTGCTGTGTGTCGTGAGGCTGAGGGGAGCAGGGGAAGGCATGTGGCTGTGTGTCGTGAGGCTGAGGGGAGCAGGGGAAGGCATGTTGCTGTGTGTGGTGAGGCTGAGGGGAGCAGGGGAAGGCATGTTGCTGTGTGTGGTGAGGCTGAGGGGAGCGTGGGGAAGGCATGTTGCTGTGTGTCGTGAGGCTGAGGGGAGCGTGGGGAAGGCATGTTGCTGTGTGTCGTGAGGCTGAGGGGAGCAGGGGAAGGCATGTTGCTGTGTGTCGTGAGGCTGAGGGGAGCAGGGGAAGGCATGTTGCTGGGGCATGTTGCTGTGCGTCGTGAGGCTAAGGGGAGCAGGGGAAGGTGTGTTGCTGTGTGTCGTGAGGCTGAGGGGAGCGTGGGGAAGGCATGTTGCTGTGTGTCGTGAGGCTGAGGGGAGCGTGGGGAAGGCATGTTGCTGTGTGTCGTGAGGCTGAGGGGAGCGTGGGGAAGGCATGTTGCTGTGTGTCGTGAGGCTGAGGGGAGCGTGGGGAAGGCATGTTGCTGTGTGTCGTGAGGCTGAGGCGAGCGTGAGGGGGGCATGTTGCTGTGTGTCGTGAGGCTGAGGGGAGTGTGGGGAAGGCATGTTGCTGTGTGTCGTGAGGCTGAGGGGAGCAGGGGAAGGCATGTTGCTGTGTGTCGTGAGGCTGAGGGGAGCAGGGGAAGGCATGTTGCTGGGGCATGTTGCTGTGCGTCGTGAGGCTGAGGGGAGCAGGGGAAGGTGTGTTGCTGTGTGTCGTGAGGCTGAGGGGAGCGTGGGGAAGGCATGTTGCTGTGTGTCGTGAGGCTGAGGGGAGCGTGGGGAAGGCATGTTGCTGTGTGTCGTGAGGCTGAGGGGAGCGTGGGGAAGGCATGTTGCTGTGTGTCGTGAGGCTGAGGGGAGCGTGGGGAAGGCATGTTGCTGTGTGTCGTGAGGCAGAGGGGAGCGTGGGGAAGGCATGTTGCTGTGCGTCGTGAGGCTGAGGGGAGCAGGGGAGGGCATGTTGCTGTGTGTCGTGAGGCTGAGGGGAGCGTGGGGAAGGCATGTTGCTGAGTGTCGTGAGGCTGAGGGGAGCAGGGGAAGGCATGTTGCTGTGTGTCGTGAGGCTGAGGGGAGCAGGGGAAGGCATGTGGCTGTGTGTCGTGAGGCTGAGGGGAGCAGGGGAAGGCATGTTGCTGTGTGTGGTGAGGCTGAGGGGAGCAGGGGAAGGCATGTTGCTGTGTGTGGTGAGGCTGAGGGGAGCGTGGGGAAGGCATGTTGCTGTGTGTCGTGAGGCTGAGGGGAGCGTGGGGAAGGCATGTTGCTGTGTGTCGTGAGGCTGAGGGGAGCAGGGGAAGGCATGTTGCTGTGTGTCGTGAGGCTGAGGGGAGCAGGGGAAGGCATGTTGCTGGGGCATGTTGCTGTGCGTCGTGAGGCTGAGGGGAGCAGGGGAAGGTGTGTTGCTGTGTGTCGTGAGGCTGAGGGGAGCGTGGGGAAGGCATGTTGCTGTGTGTCGTGAGGCTGAGGGGAGCGTGGGGAAGGCATGTTGCTGTGTGTCGTGAGGCTGAGGGGAGCGTGGGGAAGGCATGTTGCTGTGTGTCGTGAGGCTGAGGGGAGCGTGGGGAAGGCATGTTGCTGTGTGTTGTGAGGCTGAGGGGAGCGTGGGGAAGGCATGTTGCTGTGCGTCGTGAGGCTGAGGGGAGCAGGGGAGGGCATGTTGCTGTGTGTCGTGAGGCTGAGGGGAGCGTGGGGAAGGCATGTTGCTGTGTGTCGTGAGGCTGAGGGGAGCAGGGGAAGGCATGTTGCTGTGTGTCGTGAGGCTGAGGGGAGCAGGGGAAGGCATGTGGCTGTGTGTCGTGAGGCTGAGGGGAGCAGGGGAAGGCATGTTGCTGTGTGTGGTGAGGCTGAGGGGAGCAGGGGAAGGCATGTTGCTGTGTGTGGTGAGGCTGAGGGGAGCGTGGGGAAGGCATGTTGCTGTGTGTCGTGAGGCTGAGGGGAGCGTGGGGAAGGCATGTTGCTGTGTGTCGTGAGGCTGAGGGGAGCAGGGGAAGGCATGTTGCTGGGGCATGTTGCTGTGCGTCGTGAGGCTGAGGGGAGCAGGGGAAGGCATGTTGCTGTGTGTCGTGAGGCTGAGGGGAGCGTGGGGAAGGCATGTTGCTGTGTGTCGTGAGGCTGAGGGGAGCAGGGGAAGGCATGTTGCTGTGTGTCGTGAGGCTGAGGGGAGCGTGGGGGGGTACCTATGATGGAGATGGGTTTCCTGATGAAGCGCAGGCGTCCCTTCAGACCCACGTACTTGCTCCGACAGCCGGCAGACCAGAGGCGGACCACGTACTCTGTCCCAAAAAACAGCACCAACACAATCTCCTGTGGACCAGACAGCAGTCAGACCAGCATTACACGGTGGGCAGGGTACATTAGCAGCATCAACCAGCTGACCAGACATGTTGATCTAATAAGCATAGGGATAGAAGACTCTACACACAATTGTCACATTTGAACATTCACTAGCCATTTGGCTGGTGGACAAAAAAGTTATTAATTTTGCAACCCGACCGTGGGACTGAGGAGAGCTGGACATTTGGTGGTAGATAGTAGGGTAGATAGTAGGGTAGATAGTAGAGTAGTAGGGTAGATAGTAGAGTAGATAGTAGGGTAGATAGTAGGGTAGATAGTAGGGTAGATAGTAGAGTAGTAGGGTAGATAGTAGAGTAGATAGTAGGGTAGATAGTAGAGTAGTAGGGTAGATAGTAGGATATATAGTAGGGTAGATACTAGGATAGATAGTAAGGTATATAGTAGGGTAGATAGTAGGATAAATAGTAGAGTAGATAGTAGGATAGATAGTAGGGTAGATAGTTGGGTAGATAGTAGGATAGATAGTAGAGTAGACAGTAGGGTAGATAGTAGGATAGATAGTAGAGTAGATAGTAGAGTAGATAGTAGGGTAGATAGTAGGGTAGATAGTAGGGTAGATAGTATGATAGATAGTAGGGTAGATAGTAGGGTAGAGAGTAGGATAGATAGTAGGGTAGATAGTAGGCCTAGATACCAACAGGACATGTCTGGAACAGACTGAAACATCGAGTGCTGGAATAAGCATTTCAGATCCAAACAAGCACCATCTACGACTGAAACAAAGAGTCAAATGCAATCAGAGCCTCAGATCTGAAGCATTAAGCATATCAGTGGGGCCTGACAGCCCTGCTGATGAAGGGAAGGGGGGGGGGGGGGGTTAGAGGGGTCTAATGGGCTCCAGTTTATTCCTGTCTCCAGGCCACCCACAGTAAGAAAAAACTGTCTTGATATGATCTGTGGAAATGCTGACAGCTCATATTCAGACTGGGTCAAGGGCTGGTGATTGAAAGCTTAGGTTTGCTAGCAGTGTGTGGTGGGCCAGTTTAACACCCTGATCTGACACCCGTTTGGTTGCTAAGCTAGTATTGCTGCTGGTGTGGAACATTCGGACGCACACGGATCAGCCTTTCACGAAGCCCTACCGGACACACACACTAATCTGGCGACTCATAGCGACAAATCTGGAGACTTTCCCGTACTTGTAATCTCCGTTTTCGTTTGGAGCAGCAGCAAAATAACGTTACTGATTTGTGAATTATATCACGTTTGCCTGTCTTAGTGTTCTAACATTCTATAAAAATTGGGAACGCTATTACTACACGGAAGTAGGCTACATCTACAGATAGGCCTCTAAATGTTGACTCAATATAGGCCTATGACTTGAACACGTAAATCTAGTGACCTTTAGCGATTATTCAGAGAGTCACTAGCGACTTCTGGTGAGACCTTTGGGGGGGGCAAACACTGCCCCCAGGGGGGGCAAACACTGCCCCCAAGGCCACCGCGTCAGCCTCCATAATATTTAGACACCTAGCGCTCAGCGGTGGCCTCAGCCCCTCATGGGTGGCCGTCCCTGGGAGTGAAGCAGCTGACCTCTGAAGCCCCTGCATGGGACACCTGAGGACATGACCTGCTGCAACAACACGGCACTGCACAGTCCAAGTCCCTAGAACAATACCCTGTCACTCAGCCCCCAAACTATCTCTGCGAGTCGACTAGATATGGGACATGAACCAGGTGATTATTGTTGAGCAAATTGCACAGACAAAATTGCGCCGTTGAACCAAGTTCGTTTATGTAACTCACTCAGGAAACTACATATCAAATCAATTAAGGCTTTGTGAGATTGGGGAGGTTGAGATAGATGTTGAGACACATTGGTCTTTGATTGCTAAAGCCCTCACAGCATTTGGCCTTGACCTGACCACTGTCCACTAGTATTTGCACAGGAGAGATAACAAGAAACCAAACGTCACCGCCCTTCCACTGCACTGCGCCATGTTACAGTTGCAAATTTTATTTAATGGACGCTTTAAAACATAGAGCAAAACACAAATAGCCTACTGCATATATTAAACGCAGTAGATAATGAAGGACTGGAAGTGCATGGTTGAAACAGAACACATATACCTGGGAATCTTTGGTGGATGTTTCTCAGAGAAAAGTGAGAATGTTGTTGAAGCCAAGGCTACTACACACCTGTTACTCCTGATTGACCAGGAACTGTTGCTGATACTGTTGCTGAACTGATAAGCTTGTTTATCGGTAGTAGGGGGTCACATTATAAGGAACACAAAGTACAGTGAAAGTGTTTACCAAGATTACCAACAGTCATCATTGTTAAGAACACTCTCACATTGAATGAATACTTTTAATCTTCAACATTTGACTGACTAATAACATTATAAACAGTATTAACCAGTACCATACTTTTTAAACCTTAAAACAAATATCTCAGTATTGGTACAGCTGTAAAGTAAATGTCCTACAAAACAAATTCTGTTTTGACATTTTAATATTTAAGTAAAATCCAGTCAAATATCTCAACTGGTTAGGGTTAGATATAATAATTCCCAAAGTGGGTCACCCAGATGTCATAGTGGGGCTAGGTCTCATAAAGCAGGAACTAGTTTACTGTCTCTCTGGTGTCTGTCTGCTAATCTCACCAACATGACCTGGGAGGAGGAGTGATCAGGCCCGGGCAACAGCTACACCACACACAAATAGGATTAGACTGATACTTTAGTGGCCCAGTGCAAAGGGATACGGATGTTCACTCCACACACACACAGACACACACACACTCTTACAGTAAAGACATTCTATTGAAAGTGTCTGGCGTTCCTTTGTTCCACAGATGGTCCACTATGGTGGCAAACAGCCACTCAACACTATCATCGTTCCTCCCTGTTTGCTTTCCTCACTTATTCAGTGAAGGTTGTCAGAAACCTCATTCTGATTGACATTTTACATGAGCAGTGGTTCTTGTGAAATGGACTAGAGCACTCAGTGGAGTGCTCCAGTCCATAGTGTACTCAGTGGAGTGCTCCAGTCCATAGTGTACTCAGTGGAGTGCTCCAGTCCATAGTGTACTCAGTGGAGTGCTCCAGTCCATAGTGTACTCAGTGGAGTGCTCCAGTCCATAGTGTCTGAAGCTATGTGCCGATGCAAAATGAGCTTTGTGGTGGTGGGTTCCTGTGGTGGTGGAGCTTGGTTTTGTATTCACGTGCAGCAGTGCAACGTGCAGCAGTGCAACGGTGAGATGACCTGGGGTAGAGGGAGGGCAACAGGAGAGAGAGAGGGAGGAAGCAAGACAGAGAGAAACTAATAAAGAGTGAGAGAGTGTGAGTAAGAGAGAGAGAGAGAGACTAAGAATAGAGACTAAGAGAGAGAGACTAAGAGAGAGAGAGAGAAAGACAGAGAGAGACTAAGAAGGAGAGACTACGAGAAAGAGAGACTAAGAGAGAGAGAGAGAGACAAAGAGAGAGAGAGACTAAGAGAGATGAAGAGAGAGAGAGAGAGAGAGAGAGAGAGAGAGAGAGAGAGAGAGAGAGACTAAGAGAGAGAGAGACTAAGAGAGAGAGAGATGAAGAGAGAGAGACTAAGAGAGACAGACTAAGAGAGTGAGAGAGAGACAAAGAGAGAGAGAGACTAAGAGAGACGAAGAAAGAGAGAGACAAAGAGAGAGAGAGAGACTAAGAGAGACGAAGAGAGAGAGAGAGACTAAGAGAGAGAAAGAGACTAAGAGAGAGAGAGACTAAGAGAGAGAGAGATGAAGAGAGAGAGATGAAGAGAGAGAGAGAGAGAGAGAGAGAGAGAGAGAGAGAGAGAGAGAGAGAGAGAGAGAGAGAGAGAGAGAGAGACTAAGAGAGAGAGACTAAGAGAGAGAGAGAGAGAGAGAGAGAGAGAGAGAAAAGAGAGAGAGAGAGAGAGAGAGAGAGAGAGAGAGAGACTGAGAGAGAGAGAGAGAGAGAGACTAAGAGAGAGAGACTAAGAGAGAGAGACTAAGAGAGAGAGACACGTGATGGATGTGTGTCCCGCTGAGTCTAGCTTTACTTTGACCATCGTCTTGAAAGCCAAATATCCTCAAGGACTAATGTCCCCCCTGCCATCCAAAAACAAGCACGCTCTGATTCATGGATGTCAGCTAACCTTGACCCTGCTAAGTATAGCCACTCTGCGACAAATACACGCCACGCACGTCACACGCATACAGTACCGTACTCATGCACACACACACACACACACACACACACACACACACACACACACACACATAAACACACGAGTACTGTACGCTCACAGACACAAGTCAACCAGAGACACCATACAGGTGCACGACAAATGAGGATCTGCCCCTTTAAGACCCAACCCAGAGCTATAACAGTGAAACATAATCTGTAGTGCATGTTCACCTCCGCTCGTCGTTTTGACCAGCGAGTAGGGTTTTGTAACTGGTGCTTTGGAGTGAGGAGGCTGGACAGGGATTCTCCCCAGGGTGTAAATAAATGAATAACTCTGTCCTCCAAAGGGCACTGGCCAAACGTTTAGAGTACACAGTGTTCACTTCTGTCCTGTGATTGCCTCTGCATTGCTCCTACACTTGTCAGGTGGTGTTTGTGTGCGTGCGGATGTGCATGCTTGTTTGAGTGTGGGAGGGTGTGTGTGTGGAGGGGAGGAGGAGGGAGGGGGGTATAAGTGTGTGCATGTGTGACAGTGTCTATGTGGGGTTGAGGGTATGGTGGGTGTGTGTGCGTGTGTTTATATTCAAACATGGACTATGAGAAAGAGGATAAGGTAGTAAAAGCTGTTTTCCATGTGTCAAATTATGACCAGGTTTCTATCTGTACTTGTTCTGGATCTATCATTTAAACCTACTGTATACATTATAATCAACACACCATCTTCCTTCAGTTCAATATGTAGGATGAAAGTATGCATATTTAAGTTTGTGATGATTTTACAAAGATTTTTGATTTGAGTTGTTTTTCTAGCAAAGCGCCAAAATAAATAGAAACATCCTATTTAACAATACTTATTGAATTTATCCTGATATATATATATATAGGCCATTCCAGTTCACTCTGTTACAAAACAGTGCTCCGGTGTAATTTTGAGTAGTTAAATAACCAGTAAGAGGGCTGGACCCAAGCAACCCAACAAAGGTCCTCTACCCCCACCATGTGGACGACTATGGTAATGCACCCAAACTCAACAGGACGGTCTATAAAGATTCCTACTGGCCTATCCCCCTCTCAAAGGTACTGGGAGAGCAGCACACGTGAACTTACCATCCAGAAGAGGGTTCCGCTAGCGAAGTCTGCATACTGTTCTATGGTGGACAGGACACTGAAGATCAGACACACCAGCACCATGAGGAACCTGAAGATGAGAGAGGAGAGACAGGTTCACTCAGGAGAGGAGAGACAGGTTAATTCATTCTGGAGAGACAGGTTCATTCATTCTGGAGAGACAGGTTCACTTAGGAGAGGAGAGACAGGTTCATAGAGGAGAGACAGGTTCATTCATTCTGGAGAGACAGGTTCACTCAGGAGAGGAGAGACAGGTTCATTCAGGAGAGGAGAGACAGGTTCATTCAGGAGAGGAGAGACAGGTTCATTCAGGAGAGGAGAGACAGGTTCATTCATTCTGGAGAGACAGGTTCACTCAGGAGAGGAGAGACAGGTTCATTAATTCTGGAGAGACAGGTTCACTCAGGAGAGGAGAGACAGGTTCACTCGTTCTGGACAGACAGGTTCACTCAGGAGAGGAGAGACTGGTTCACTCCTGGGACAGACCTGTGCTAGCCGTGGGCAGGGGGGGGAGGGGGGGGCACAGCTGCAGACCAGACCCTGTGCCCCCCCCCCCCCCCATCAGGCCAAGCCAACATTTGAAACATTTGAAAGGATTATGAATATCATCCCTCAGCGCTGCTCAACCTCCCCATGCCGTGCTTCACCTGGGATCTTCTTTCAAAGCACCCTCTGTAGATCAACGGTATTAAAACGCACACAAAAAAAAATCACAGACTCTTGCTTGTTTTTCACGAGGGTTCTCTCTCCTGCGGCGGTAATCCACCAAACGCTAGCGGTCATCGCGGCCTTAAGCGCTTTGACATGGCCGTGCTGGAGGGACACGAGAGGTGAGAGGCCACGTGAGTGCTCGTGCATCATGAAGCATCGCCACGTTCCCTGGCCCTCGCGGCACGCAGAGTATCACAAGGGCTACTCAGGGTGGCCTTGCTGGGCTGCTTCACGCTGCTTCGAAGGAAAGGACGGTGTGTTTGTGTTTGAACAGGGCCCCTTGGTGCAGACAACCAGGCGTGGAGGATTGTCATTCCTTGAACTCTGAAGAAGCCCTTGTTATACCCTGCAAGGAGATGTAATACTGGGACTGCTAAGACTCAGGATCTCCACCGGGGTGTGTGTGTGTGTGTGTGTGTGAGTGTGTGTGTGAGAGGCATATACTTTGTTGTTCATGGGGTTTGTGTGTGTTTATATGTGTACATACAGTACACGTGTGTGCATGTCTGAGTGTGTGGCTAGGTGGGCATGTGTGTATCTAAGTGTGTGTGTGTGTGTGTGTGTGTGTGTGTGTAGGAAGGGGGCTATTTTCTCTCACCGGATCACATACTCCAGATGGCTCAGTGATTTCCCCATCGTAAGATTACTGTCAGCTGCAAAACCCCGCCGCACTTAGACAATCTCTCACACACGCACACGTTCACACACACACACCCGCTCACGACGTAAACACATCACAACCATGTGCACTGCAGAAGGAACAAAACACATTCTCACAGAGCGGTACTCCAGTTACATCACCCTCCGGATGCAGATGGTAGCCGTTCTGGGCCTGTTAGCTGCACAAAAACAGACACCAGCAGACTCAACACTTAGGCCCCACAGCCACAGGCCCCTGCACCAGCTCAGACCCCCCCCCCCCCCCCCCCCCCCCCCCCCCCCCCCCCACAGGCCCCTGCACCAGCTCAGACCCCCCCTTTACCAGCACCACAGGCCCCTGCACCAGCTCAGACAGAACACCAGGACTGTCTGGTGTCAGCCTCCAGCCATTCAAGGAAAGCATGCACGTTTGACGAGCAGTTCAGACAAACGAACGAGACGCAAGACACACATGTTCACAGGGATTTGAGCAGCATCTTTTCCCGGTAGACATGTGTCCAATTGAGAAGCATGATGGACAGAGGCCCATCTCAGGTCGTAAGGGTCTCAAGGGTCTTCCCGCTCAGACTAAAGGACAGAAATAGACTCAGACATCCTGAACGATGACCCAGAGAGTGGGATTACACCACGGCAGTTCAGAGGGGTGTGATGGGAGTACACGGACCCCCCCAACCACCCTAACCTCCCCTGATCTGATGAGCTCTGCAGGATGTCAGGTTCTGTCCCTCCGGATGAGGGTCTGGATTAGTACCACCGGAGAGTCTCCCACTACTAAACATTGCTTTGATTTCAATAGGATTACTTCTAGTTAGTCTAGTTCCGTTTCCCTTCCAAACTATTACTTACTTTCATTTTTACTTCTCTCCTTGATATCGCGAGATAATGTGTATGTTGTGACGTTGTGTGTTATTTTTGCTTGTGCAGTTTTGTTTTTACTGCTGCACAACCAATTGCCCCTGTAAGGACAAAATACAGTCATTTCACTGTCTCCTTATATTATAATAACAATAATGATCCAGACAACAGACAGTGTCTGGCTGCAGACAGTCCACAAAGAGCTACCTGGAGCATGACTATAGTGTCTTCAGGTGTCTTTCCTGAAGTTTCCTGAATCTCTTTCGAATTGTGTGTGAGACAGTGCCGGCTGGACAGTGCCATGCAGAATGCAGTCTCTCTCTCTCACACACACACACACACACACACCCAGGACTGTACACCGGCCCTCCAGCAGCGCAGGGGAGACTCTCCCCCTTTTCATCTCAAAGTGAGAGAACGCTGAATAAAGATTGGCCTCGGCGCCCTCACGTCTGTTCAGACATGCAGCCTGCGTTACTGGACGTTCAGACATGCAGCCTGCGTTACTGGACGTTCAGACACGCAGCCTGCGTTACTGGACGTTCAGACATGCAGCCTGCGTTACTGGACGTTCAGACATGCAGCCTGCGTTACTGGACGTTCAGACATGCAGCCTGCGTTACTGGATGTGTCAGCTAGCCAAGCCATCAGCGCCTCCTGTAAGGTAACCGTGGGGAATTCCCCAGGCACCAGGAGTGTAAATCCTTCATGAGAGAAACAGATGTTAGTGAATGGTAGCAGAGCTCCAGCTTTTTGAGCGGACCGAGATGAGTGTCCTGTGCCGGCTAAGCGATCTCCCTGCAGAATCTCACTCGTGTTTGGATGACCTCACATATGGAGAGCATCAAAAAACAGCAGAGCATCTCTGTAATCTGAAAACCCACGTCTCGGGGGTGATATTCTTAGTCAGTCGACTCCACTGTACTCTAACTGGTAGGTGGGTCAGGGGGCTGAGCGGTTAGGGAATCGGGCTAGTAATCAGAAGGTTGCCGGATAGATTCCCGGCCGTGCCAAATGACGTTGTGTCCTTGGGCAAGGCACTTCACCCTACTTGTCCCTGTACTTACTGTAAGTCGCTTTGGATAAGAGCGTCTGCTAAATGACTAAATGTAAATGTAATGTAAAATGTGAATTACTAAACACAACATCATTGACGGGGCTTGTTGACTTACAAAACACTATTTCTTTGTGACAGAGTAGAGCACACAACAGACGGCCACAACAAAAGACATTATTCTTTGTCAACTGACACTTTAAATATCCCGTGCCCTCTTCCGACACAAACAAAATGTCAAAAAATCCAATCCCAAAATATTACAAAATCCCCAAATAATATGCAATTATGTAAGACCACACAAGTACAGTTGTTTTGAATCAGGGTGACTGGACCAAGGAGGCCGACTGGAGAGCCCTTCTGTGGCTCCGGGAGAGTCTGGGAGAGCCAGGACACACCAGGTCAGCGTCCCAGAGCCTCTTTCAAAGGACAAACCTCTGGGATCTGATTAAAACAAAAACAGCTGGTGTTTGAGTCTGAATTCAGGTCTGCAGATCCCTTAGATCCCCTCGTATTAAGTACGATGTGAGACCAAAGCAGACACTGTCTCAGGGTCCTGGCGTGAGCATTCACACCCAGAGGCGCCAGGAGGGAGGAGAAATTCTGGAGCAGTGACGCATTTGCGGCATCTGAAGGTTTTTGCCCAAATCGGCCAACACAGAGATGCAATGATTTACACCAGATGAAGATATCCGGGAACAGGCTGAGGCAAATCTGGTCCAGCATGTCGGCTGGTCCTGAAGGTGGTTGGGGTGTGTATTTGAGTGTACACAGCAAACATGACAGTCTCTGTTGATTTAACACCACAGGTTATTGTGATGATGAGAATGGACCGGTATAAACGCTCAACGAGTGAAAACAACACTCCAGGTGTGAAAAGAATACTTGGACGTTTGATTTGCGCCGTACATGAGCTGGCGGAAAACGGAGAGATGTCAGAGGCCCACCTCAGCAAGAGCACGACCAGGATCCAGGATCCGCCATCTGTCACGACCACTGTCTCAGCACACACATTTGACCCGTGTGTCCATCGAGGAAAATCCATGACTGCCTAACACTCTGATGCCTTAAGACAAGAAGAGCTTACTTCAATCAGAATCAGAATCAGAAGTATTTTACAAGGAGGAGGAACAAGGAGGTTTGAATTAAAGTGTCAGATTACCAGTCTCTTATATAACTTTGTAATCGTATGTAATGTAAGTTGATAAACAATAACAAACTGATGCCAAAAATGAGTCAAAATAGGTTCTTTTCAGCTGTTGATATAAGTTGTCTTAAAAAGACACAGCAAAAACAGTATAAGGTTTTCCCTTACGGAAAGCCAACTCTTCCAGTGTGTTTTCACTGCCATGATAATGAACCATGACCAACTCAACAGGAATAACAAGCCGCCCTTCACTCAGCGCCAGTCAATCCAGTCCTGTCTGTCTCCACAGCATGATTTATTCACGGTTACTGTTACCGCGAGGCAGTGGAAACGTTTGAGGTAGATAGCGACTCAGAGTGACTAGTTTACATCAGGGGTCACTGCCCAAATGGGGCAGCTCGATATTGTTTGAGGGATCATCAAAACGTGATCACCCCTTCGCTCAGTGACTTGCTATGATGACACTCCTCTTTCATCAACGTTGCCAGAAGTCAGATGGTTTCTTGCTACAGAGATTTCTTCAGTATACAGTAGAAAGGTATTCTGGTGGTGACATCTGACCATGGCATCGCTGGAAGAGGCAGAAATGTCTCAATCCATGGGCTTAAGGAGGATTATATCTCAGCATCTACAATATGTAAAGGTCTCATCCTGGCTTAGCGATCTGGTGCAGCACGTACATGGAGTGGAAATCAATCTCCTTAAAGGGAGGAGCTCAGGAGGAATGGTTAAAGCGATCATGTGAAATCACAAGCGTCCTTCACAGCCAGACGTGGTCAGAAGGGTGAGTGGTGGCCGGGCTAGCTGGGGGTCCGGTGTACACTTGATGGGATGTTGCAGATTTATATTAGCAGCCGTTCACATCACAGCGGAAACACTCAGCAAGCTGCGATACAGCAGCAGGCTCAGCTCCTGTCCCCTGTGACCCCAACCACACATGGTGTTACACTGCGTGGAGAGGATTAGGAGATGGAACTGTTTGATGGGGCATTATTGATCTGCATGGTTTAACTGTCAATTGGATAAATACTAGTATAGTGTGAGGAACAGTCAGTTGAATCACACAGGGTGCAAAAGCTAGTCAAGTGCAATTTACTTTTGATTCCACTAGAGAAGTCAAGATTTTGAGTAAGAGGTCATCACAAAGATGTACAGAATTTTTTGCATTCATTTGGTAGTCTATAGATCAGGGTGTGTGTGTGTGTAGTCTGTAGAGAAGGGTGTGTGTATGTGTAGTCTGTAGAGAAGGGTGTGTGTGTGTGTAGTCTGTAGAGCAGGGTGTGTGTGTGTAGTCTGTAGATCAGGGTGTGTGTAGTCTGTAGATCAGGGTGTGTGTAGTCTGTAGATCAGGGTGTGTGTGTGTGTAGTCTGTAGAGCAGGATGTGTGTGTGTGTAGTCTGTAGAGCAGGGTGTGTGTGTGTGTGTGCTGTGAGGTCTCTCTGCAGACGGTCATTGCATGAGATCTGACCACGTACACCGGACATAGTCCGGAGGATTTCACTCCAGCTGCACTGTCTTTATCTCATTATCTGTGTACCGAGTTTGTGTGTGTGTGTGTTTATGCACACCAGGTTCTTGTCATACACTGCGTGCATACTTACTGTGGGAATGAGGGCATGCATGGATGTGTGTGTGTTGCGCAATCTGCATTTCTAGAATGTGTGTACCAGGGTGCCCTGGTGTCCTCTCACTGTAGAGAGCACCTACCACACGGGCCTAACTGCAGCGGCCTGGGTTCGAATCCCACCTGGGCCCTCTCCTGCTCATCTCTCCCTTGCTTTTCCTGACACACTTACCTATCAATGTCTAATCAATAATAAAATGATATCTTTATTTGAAAATAAAATGTGGAGGTGTGCTCTCCTGTGGAGCGATACAGGTGACCTGTCATGTTCAGGCCGGCTGGCCCAGGCCTCACTCATAGAACATGCTGGCCCAAACCCACCCATCCCAGTGTGTGTGTGTGTGTTGTGTGTGTGTTGTGTGTGTGTTTATCTATGTCAGGCCTGTAGTGTTGTCAGTCCAGCAGGACAAAGCTCTCTACCTCTCTGACGGAGGACAGAAGGAGAGAGGCCGCCACACTCAACCACAAGTAAGAGTTACTTAAAGAAGCCTCCGGAAGGCTCAAACCGGAGGGTTTCATTTAGTGCCAGTCTGAGCTTGGGTTCTCCTGTGACGAGGGAACCTTATAGCCTCAATTACAGCGGCGGGGATTAGAAGAGGAGGGCACCGCAGGCCCGCTGAGTGGAGGCCTCATCCACAGGCTCTCTACTCTGTTGTGTTTGGAGTGACAAGGTGATTATTTAAGTGCCACCTGAGCGTTCGCGGGCGTGAGATCGGACCGTGAGCCGGGGTGCAAGGCTTTACGCCCTCAAATACTTTCAATTACTTCGTTTCAGGTTGGAGTATCAAGTTGTCAGGTATGTATTGTTTGGTTCAGTCTGAGCGATTCAGCTGTGCCAGACCAGACCAATAAATCACTCTGGACTAAGTCAAATATAACTCCAAATAGTATTTATGCTGTCTAGATTAGAAGTGATGTTTGGTATACTATATCTTTTATGTGTTCTATTGAGATTTTGATTGCACTGAAACTTGATCAAATGAGTCATCATTATGTAATAAGTTAGTGTGTGAAATAAGCAAGAGAGCTTTAAATAACGCCATAATCTGTTTTCCAACTTCAACCTCAAACGCATCACTCAATATCATAATCCCAACCCTCCAACAATCTCAGAACATGTCAGCTATAGGAGGTTTAGCACGGCTCGTGACCCTACAGACAGGCTGTAGAATAACGGAAACTGGAAAGGCTCGTTCACACTGCCCCCTCAAACAGCCACCAGTTGTTGGGTTGTGTCGGTTTGGTGTGATGTGCCTGTTGGTGTTTGTCGGGGCAGTGTGAAAATGTCAGTTATCTCTCCATATGTTCTAAACCCAACAGCCAACGTATGTTTGGTGTTTGTTGGACATTGCTGGGGCAGTGTGATCTGGCGTCTACAGTCCTCCCAGTAGAGCCATGCAGGGGGGAGCCCCCAGTAGAACCATGCAGGGGGGAGCCCCCAGTAGAACCATGCAGGGGGGAGCCCCCAGTAGAACCATGCAGGGGGGAGCCCCCAGTAGAACCATGCAGGGGGGAGCCCCCAGTAGAACCATGCAGGGGGGAGCCCCCAGTAGAACCATGCAGGGGGATCCCCCAGGAGGGCACCCATGGAGCCGGCACAGGTGGGAGTGAGCAACACAACCAGGAGCAACACCAACACAGCCACAAGGACGCTCTGTTTGGATGTAGCCTGTATGAGCCTGTGTGTGTGTGTGTGTGTGTCTGTGTGTGTGTGTGTGTGCGTTTGTCTCACTGTGTGTGAATGTCTGAAGCGTCCGTCACAGTGAGCAGCAGCGGCTGAGGTTACCTGCACTCCTCAGTCAGATGGACAGCCAATGACGGCACACGCTACCTGACTGTCCTGGCCCTGCTGAGGTTCTCTCTGTCTAGAAACACACGTGGGAACAGTAGCCGGCCACACGTGGGAACCGTCCCCTCGAGCACCATCGAATCAGGCCACGGAGGAAGATAAGGTGGCATCTGACTTCAATAAATAACCATCTCTGCCGATGGAGATAGCGATCTTTGAGGTGACGGTGGAGGCTGGCTGTACGCTACAGTGAGTTTGTTTTTAAACAGCAGCCAGCTTGTCTCACTGACTGGCCTGACGACCAGCAGCAACTCCATGTTTCATGCATGAGTCTGACCTCATTCTAGTTGTCTACAGCAGTCACAGATAGTGTTGTGTTCGGGGAATCAGGATGTGTAACCTTACAGCCTAGATGCACCAGCAGTAATTAACAAGTGAGTGTATGCAACAAGTGGATATCGACACTATTGTAGTGAGGTCAGCAAGACCACACAGAGCCAACATCTTGCCACACCTGAAGAGTGATTCAATCACATCAGACAAACCTAATCAGCCTTTGTGACACCCTCAGTATGCTGATTACCCACCAAATGCCGATGCAAAGGAACCATAGAAATGGGGGGGGACCTCCCCAATCTCAGCCCTCCTGCTAGCTTGCAAGCTTCAAAGGGCCTGCTTGAGACAACACGTCTCCAGAAACCATTTGCATCCGTTTTGGCAGCAGTTGAACAAAGAACATAACTTAATCAGAACTTTTGAGGAAAATTTCTTCAGACTTCACCTTTACCACGAGAGTACAAGGTGGAGAATTATGAGAGGGATATTTGTGTCATGTTTGTTACTTTGTTTTAATGTTGTGTTCACTGAAATCTTGATTCTAGTAACTAATCCTTCTTCCTGAAAGATAACCATGTCATTCTTGGTATCTACACAAAGCTCTAATAATAAAACAACCATTCAACTATATTTTGTAACTGTACCAAGATGTCCAGAACAATATTTGAATGATCTTTTGAACCAGCCAGAGACCAGATCACACCTTTGGTAGGTGTGAAGGAAGGAGGGGAGAGTTGACAACCCAGCTTCCCCAAATCAACGTCTGACCCAGACAGGTCCTCCCTCGAACTCTGAACTGTATAATTATCTGAGATGACCATTAATCTCGGACTCCAGCGAAACCAACCATGGCATGAAAGCCATCGGGATTGGCGTTCCAAAGGACGTCCCCAAGCTTCTCCTGAGATTCAACTTTATAGTGATCGCGACACTATCTGGACGTTTCAACAGAAGAACCCAAAACGCAATTATCATTGCGACTTGACTGAAGTCTCGCAGATTCAGCCACACGACCCGGCAGCGCAGCCGCGCTTTCACTTCCGATTCTTCAAATGGACCTTTGGCGCAAACCGCCCTCAACCTCATTGATCAACCCCTGATCAAACGTAACTATGGCTAACGCTCTATCCTCCCAGACATGGCATTGGCGTGAGCTCTGTTTATGATTTGTAAGGATGTAATCATTGACTTACCATTTCTGTATTTCTTTAAGTTAGTCCATTTCATTCTGTTCATTGAAACCAATAACTCATATCAAACCCATAATCTAACTTGTTCATAAGATCTGTTTACCTTACTTGAATAAATTCATTGTAAAGATATTTTGACGTGCGTGTTCACTGATACTACGATTGGCTCTACACTTAGAACGAATTCATTCCTAAAGATGAGACTGATTATTACATGTTAAATATAGGATTCCCTAATGTCCTAAACCAATATTAGGGTGGTGCCCCGAACTTTATGATAAATTAAGTATTTCTATTTTAACACGACGAGACCCCGCTACACTATCGACTACAATACACTATTTGTAATGTTTTTGTTTTAATATATTATTGATATATTGAAGTATTATGTTAGCCGTATAACATTTAGGTTTTTTTATGTCTAGTAATATAATCCTATAGTATAATCTGTTAAATAAACCAGACTAATTTATGGAAACACTACATAACTCAGTACACAGCTTATCGTACTTGTAAGTACAAATAATCTTAAATTAGGAAATGTATGCTTATTTGGTATGGACAATTTAGACACTGGATATGTAACTCAAACACTTACAATTACTAAATAATTAAAGTACATTTTGAGAACCAAATTAAACTCCCACATGTCACACAACAATGAAACACACTGCTCCCCACTTACTACCGGACCAATCACAAAGTCATTCAGGGCTCAATGAACGACCAAACAAGAATAAGAAAGCGGTACTCACACCAGGAAATGGTAGAGGAAGCATCTCAATCCAGCAGGTCTCTCCAGGAAGTTGTAGACATCCCCCTGCATGCTGGTCTTGGTGATGTAAGGGCTGGGGAAGCGCTTGGAGGAGGGCGTCCAGCTGGCTGCAGGGAAGGGCGGAGGGCAGGAGGAGGAGGGCCGGCTGCCGTGGACCATCTGCAGCGCTGGCTCTTTGGTGCGGCTCGCTGGGCTGCAGGGAAGGCCTGATCCATTATTCACCGCCACGGGGTCCAGTTCCAGTGAAACAGGAGAGTAGAGGCGGCTGTCAGGATTAGGATGCTGAGGGTCTGGCTCGTCCAGGCCCCTGTCCAGCCCCCTGTCCAGCCCCCTGTCCAGCCCCCTGTCCAGCCCCCTGTCCAGGCCCCTGTCCAGGCTGAGGCTGGGGTAACCGTTGGGGCCCGGGGCCATGTCGCCGGCGTGGGCGGAGTGCAAGCGGCGCTGCAGGTGGAAGGATTGCCGGACGCTGTGGCCCCTGTCACTCATCCTGAAAGGCACACTGGTCCGGCGGGGGGTGGGGGTTGACAGTATGGGCTGTGGGGTGAGGGCGTAGGGTGGGAGCTGAGGGGGAGTGGTGAAGGTGAGGGTGAGGCGGTGAGTTGCGGGTGAGAACTGGAGGTGAGGACGGAGGGTGATAACTCGGGGTGAGGGTATTAACTGGGGGTGAGGGTGATAACTGGAGGTTATGGTGATAACTGGGGGTGAGGGTGATAACTGGGGGTGAGGGTGATAACTGGAGGTTGGGGTGATAACTGGGGGTTAGGGTAATAACTGGAGGTTGGGGTGATAACTGGGGGTTGGGGTGATAACTGGAGGTTGGGGTGATAACTGGAGGTTGGGGTGATAACTGGAGGTTAGGGTGATAACTGGAGGTTGGGGTGATAACTGGGGGTTGGGGTGATAACTGGAGGTTAGGGTGATAACGGCGAGCCACAGACAGAACTGAGGTGAGAGACAGCTAGCGAGGCATGTCTGCTCCACAGAGAACAGAGGAGCTACATGTGAGGCCAGACCAGACCTGTAGAGCAGGAGAGGAGATGAGTCAGAGTGGCAGCCAATAGAAGCCACATCCATTAGTCTAGACTTGAGCCAGCTGGATGGCTGCAAAACATACAGCACCACATTTCTTATATGATTCTTCCATTGCCATTGTTCAGTACAATACAGATGTCCCTTCCCACAGCCCATATTTAAGACCAACAGTAGGCTTGTTTTCCTCATGTTTCTTTTTGCTCAATCAAATCCATAGCAGATGTCCATTCAGGAGGGATGGAGGAGGGCATTTGAGCCATAGTCACAGTATCAGCAGCACTAGTACTCAAATATATGTCACATGAACTGTGTGCATGCAATAAGTAACATATTGCATGCACCAATTCTATTTACTTCACACAACTGTCTTAGCAGCTTGCCTGATTATAGTTTTAGCCTGTAGTCTAAGTTTTATTACTGTGTGACCCTTTAAACTGTCTGAAGTTAATCCGTCTGCAGGGCCGTTTTACACGAACAGTAGACTCTGCCGTTTTGTCACCCCATCTCACTTTTTCCACAAGTATCACTTCTGGAAAAAGTCAAGCGAACTAATTAGCAACAACTAACAAGCTCTCCTTAAAGAGACACCGATACACAGCCCTGATACTGTAGGTGTTGAAGGGATGCCTCCAAGAGAGATCGGAAACAAGCTTTTGTGGCGAGAGATGAAATGTAACTGGAGCTAGCAACCCCAGCTGCGCCGGGTCCAAAATCGTAGAAGATGTGATGACAGGAGTCGGCGATAGCGCCACTCCTGTCTGTCGCAACACAGATCGAGTTTCTTTGTTGCTCAAGCCAAACACTAAGAAAGTATTTACAATAACCGTCACATTTAGGCTAACTGTCTTACAAGGAAGTGGCATCACAACAATATACCTTTAATGTTAACAATTTCACAAATAAACCTTTTATCCGCTGCTTTCCTTTCCACAGTTTTAATTGTTCGCATTAAACAGGTGCTTTTAACTACGGGTGTCTAAACTGCGAAAATAATTATAAATCGCCAGGCAATAGTTTTCTATTTCCCCCATACACACATGCAGTAAAAGTTTAAGTTTGACTATTGATTCCTAGATTGATTCTGGATAGAACTATGGATGAGAGGTCAGTGAAGGAGGAGCGCTTCCTTGAACAGATACATCTTAGGTCGGTAGGTGTGATGTGTGTATATCACTATCACACCAAATACTAAAACAGCTTACATTTTTTACGATTACGTTGTGTTTCTGTTTACCGCACGCATATGTCTCGTGCACTGACCAAAAAACGTCAATAAGTTGATCAATAAAAGACAAATGTTTCAAAGCTTACCTGTTGAGACCACAATTCAACCTTTATGAAGACTGCCCAGCAACAACTTTTCTTCACAACGACACAATATAGATAGGGTACACCACTTAAGAAGTAACCAACACCACAACTAATCAACGCAAATCTGGATGCAACTATAAAGTTTAGGCTATCTTTCGTCTTTTATGTCCCTTGCGGCGTCTGATGTCCGGTACCGCGGTGAGGTAGAGACGAGCAGCTGGCGGTGATGCTACCGACACATGTGGACAGACACGCGCAAGCGTGGCCACTTGACACATGTGACCTTTGTGACTGGAATCCGTTTCTATAAAGAAATACACATGACGTGTAGATGGCGACACTGGCGTGAGAAAGGGTTAAAATAAAAAGCAATACGTGTATTTTCAAAACAAGCTTATAAACGTTGTGAATATGAAATCCTGCAGTAGTTAAATGACCTAGTTGAATGATGGCACTCGTACAATTTGTTAACTTGTCAATTAAATGAAATTGGCATGGAAATGTGAACGCTCCTTGATTTCACAGACTGAGGCTACTGTCTTTCTTTAACAGTAGGGGGCACTGAATATGTCTACAGACCGTCTTGCAGCCATCCGTTTAATATGTCCATTCTGATACGCCGTTGTCGTCACTAGCCTGTCATTCTGGAAACATGGCCGCACACTCAATAAGCACATCTATTTTGTCCTTAGGTCGAATAAATGGCCCAATCATTAGTCAATGGGCAATCAATGGACATAGATTGAACAGGGTCACATATGCGACGGCGGTCTCGACCAACAATTCTCGTGCAAATAGAGGTTAGAAATACATATTTGAAAGCTCGCTTGGTAGCCTGCATGGTTGTCCCTCACCCAGCGAAGATCGGCTCTAGCTATGTTGACTGTCCTTGCTGAAATTCTTCTGTGACTGCCAGACTGATATTTCACAGTGGCTTGGCATTTTTGTATCGACTACGATACGACTGTTGACAATATATCTTAGGGTAGTTGAGCCTTTGCAGACTATATTTTAGGGTAGCAGACACGTTTGGAAATGAATAAAGTTCTTCCACACCATGAGTTTGATTTCCGTTCATTCCAGGCTTTCCTGATAGAGACAACCGAGGACTTTCAAGGAAACCTAGAAGAGAGGTGAGCGTGTGTTTGATTTAATATCATTCCGATATCCCCGCCAGTTTACTAGAAACACATAACAAAAAACGGTGTTCATGGGTGTTTTAAAGGCAGGTGAACCGAGAACAGAAAAGATGGCGATGGACCAGGACTGGACGGCGGTGTATCCGTCTGCCACCCCGTTCAGACATGGCTCAGTGCCCCTGCCCGTGCGCATGGGCTACCCTGTGAACAAGGGGGTGCCCCCGGAGAAGATCGGCAACCTGGAGCTCCTCAAGGTGAGTGTTCATGACCGCGCTGTTCACTTGACTCTTTCACTCTGTACCAGCCTCTCTGCTCACAAAACAGGGGTGTATGGACTTTCTCATTCACTGCTCCTAAACCGTGGAACTCACTACCTGTTTCCCTCAGAAATGCTCCTTCGCTTGACTATTTTAAGAATTTGCTTAAAGCTTACCTTTTTGATCATTTTTATTGTCCTCTTGTAAGTTGTGTTTTGTGTCTGTCATTCTACTGTACTGTACCTGCTTGAGTGCAACAAAGGTGCATTACAAATACAATGTGTTTATTATGATTCACTTTCCAGTCAGTTCAGTTGAGGGTATTGGGTTCAGTTTCATCCGCGTGGGGAATTCCACATGACGTTATGGATCATTCAGGCCCGAACATACTGTGCTTCTGTGTTTATTTTCATAATAAGATTTGCTCAAGCCAGTATCGTATGAACCCACCCTGGCATGCTATAGCGTGTGCTGCTGGGCCCTGCTGTGGATGACAGCACCACAGTCCTGTTCAGTCCCGGCTGTAGCTCTCCTCTGGACGTCAGGATTAGGGGCAGGTGTTTCCAGACAGCTGGGCCCCCACATCTGTCCCTGGGCCACATGCAACACCCCATCTTCAGCACTAACAGCTGGGCCCGGCCACGGATGTTATTGATTTAATTTCCCTTTTTCAACCCCGACCAGGCTTAAAAGATCAATTTAAGAATTGGGGTTGTGCATGCCTATTTTTGTCCTTATTCTTTTTTTTTCTTTACGGTAGGACTGTTGCTGTTCAGGGGTCATTAAGAAATCCCGTCAAGTTCACTGAGAGGATCATTTATTATTTTATTAATCTTCTTCTGTCTCTGGTGTAAATGGCCAATACAGCTTTTTTGTTTGACTGATTTTAGCACAAAAGTAGCATCACTGCAACATGTTGTGTTTTTCCTGTGTGTGTATAATCTCATCAACTGCTCTTGTGTTGCTCAGATCCCAAACTTTTTGCATTTGACGCCTGCAGCCATAAAGAAACACTGTGAAGCTCTGAAAGGTAAACCACTTAAGTTTGCATCCACTGTCGGATTAAACACCTTGTGTGGAATGAAAGTATTCTTTTGGATCCAGAGAGACTATTGTTTATCAAAGAGTGGATTGTTCTTGGTTCCCTCCAGTCTTCTGTACAGAGTGGCCCTCTGCCCTGGACTCAGATGCTGCATGCAATGAGGACTTCCCCATCAAAGTGGACACCAAGACCTTTGTGTCTGCAGGCCTCTCTCTCCGGAACCCTTCCGCTCGCATCGTCTCTCTGTCTGTGAGTGTCTAACAGGGGAAGTCTCTCTGTCTGGGTGTCTAACAGGGGAGGTCTCTCTGTCTGGGTGTCTAACAGGGGAGGTCTCTCTGTCTGTGAGTGTCTAACAGGGGAGGTCTCTCTGTCTGTGAGTGTCTAACAGGGGAGGTCACTCTGTCTGTGGGAGTCTATCAGGGGAGCTGGGTTATTCTCTGGGGGTCTGCCTGACAGACTGACATCCTAGACTACTTGACTGTTGGGCCTCTGGGTGACCCTTACTTAGCCAGTAGAACCCGGGCCGACCCTGCTGATCCTCTCTGAGAGATGAGGTCTCAGCTCGACTGGACAGCACAAACCACTCTCAGCGCATTGATGAAGAAAGGGTTTAGTCCGTCTCTTCATAAACGGAGGGACTAAGTTCAGTTCTGGATTTGAAAAATGATTTATCAATCTGCAGATTGGGAGTGAAAACCAGACCTCTGACAATAAATGACAAAACAACACCAGGCTTAGGTCTCAATCATGTCTCTCTCGGCTCTGAAGGCTGGAGGACCATCTTTTATAGGGCACAAGAATGTAAACATAGATAGTGACAGTCAGGCAGTAACGATGTTACAACTGTCTCAGAGAAAGAGATTCACAGCTCCCAACACATGACCACTCAGACTAGAGAGTTCATAGTTGGAGCTCTCCTTGTAATCATGACAAGGGACGTTTAGCCAGTACTTTCTCCTTATACCGAACATCTATTAACCCTGACACATAGACACAATCTACTCTTATTAATAGCAAGCTCACATTAGAACATACTAACTAGTATCCAATGGCTAGTTTTATTGATTAGTGAATAATGTAAGCACGCAGGAAATCCCAATTTCTTCCACAGTATCTCCTTGACCTTTTCTAGAAAGTTCTCCAGCAAGCCTATGGAAGGTTACTTTCACTACTCAGAACGATCTGATTAACACACGTCGGTTTCCTCCTTGTATCATGTTTGTTACAATCAGTATGCAGAGCAAATTAACTTTGGTCTGTCCAAAATTGACAGCTGAAAAAAGGGTACTTTTGCCCAACCACCCTTGAGAATTCAAAAAACAAAAACAATTCTTATTTTTAGATTCCCCCCTCTGATGAAATATAGGACTTCCCATTAATCACCAGCCATCTGTTCCACTAACACTTTCCTTTTTAGATTATGGCCCGAGGTAGGAATTATTCAGCCATTAATCCCTCTGGATTAGTTGGGAAATCAAAGCTAGATTGCATGACAAATCCCACAGAGGCAGAAGCAGACTGAGACCAGGCTTTCACTGAACCCCACCCCCATCCCATCCCACCTCCACCCCCCTCCCCTCCTCCTGTCATCTGGGGTGATTGAAATGAAACGTCACCCCTGTTCAGACGGTCTTATGTTCAAAGCACACCTGGCCACAGCTCTCAAACACGCACCACACACACGTACGCTACAATGTCAAAGGCTTCATCCATGTTTATAAATAATGCAATTCAAATGCATTTACCAGAAGTAATCAGTTTTTTTGTTGTTGTTGTTCTGATTGTCAATGGGCTTACGTTTCATTCCAGGGCATGACATCACATGTGACTTGAGAGTTACTCTTCAGATGAATCTATGGGGATTTGAACTGCAGCTTTAGCCTCTAAGTCTAAAGTTAAAAATAAATGACCTTTTAAGATTTTGACCGTGTTTTTCATTGTACCGGGATATATCTTATCTTCTCATCTGAGAAGTACATCAGCTACAAGACTCTTAACACGTTGGTCACTTAAGGTCACTCATCTTGAGAAGTGTGACAGTAGGATTGGAAGGCCAGCCTTTTCTGCTGTTTGGTATTCACAGAGATGCTTCTGTCCTCCCAGGCGAAGCTGTCCAGTCTGAATTTGGATGACCACGCACGGAAGAAGATGGTCAAGCTTTTGGGCGACCGGTACTGTAAGAAGACAGACACTCTGACCATCGTCACCGACAGGTAAGCATCTGAGGAATGTTTGGCTAAACAGTTTAGGTTCTTTTGTATGTGGGTCTTCTATTGTTTGTCAAAGTGTTTGTAGATCATCTCTGGCCAGTAAAGCTGTGAGATCACAATCTTTCTCCTCGATCTTTCCCTAGCTGCCCACTGAGACAGCAGAATGATGACTATGCACATTACCTCCTGACTGTCCTATACCACGAATCATGGGTAAGACTCACTTGTATTTTTCTATTTTTTTAGATCTTTTTTCATCGACAGGAGAGGCGGGGAGAGAGGGGTGAGGGAGAGAGAGAGGGGTGAGAGAGGGGTGACAGAGGGGTGAGAGAGGGGTGAGAGAGGGGAGATGCAGCAAAGGGGCCCGGGCTGGATTCAAACCCAGGCCGCTACATTTTAAGGCCTCCATCCTACATTGTACGCACACTTACCCAGTGAGCTACCAGGGCGGCCGAACCTCACTTCTCAGTGAAAGTAGTTCAGTACCACTGGCGCTACACTGCCCTGACTGACCTAAAAACCAGCAGTAGAGACAGTCCTTCTGTTTTCCATCTGCCACCGAAACACCAGAGTGGAACTGGCCCCCTTTGTGGTCAGCGTCTGTCAAAGTCCCCAGACATGTGACACCAGTAAGCCAGGCCTTCTGGAGAGGGGCTCAGACGCGCAGTACAGTACGTACAAGCTCGTCGAGTGCCTTTCATCACGGCCATGAATATTTCAGGGGTTCCTTCATTCACAGGAGCTCAACTGGGGGCTGTCTGCCGTTCCTCATCCGTCTCCGCTCGCTCCTACCCCCTCTCTCCTTCTTTCACTCTCTCCATCCACCTCTTTCTGTTCAGTGCCCTTTGAAAATAAAGTCTGTTTGTGAAGGCTGTGCCTGTGGTTAATGTCACCTGGGCCGCCTCCCACCCTGGCTGTGTCCTCGCTTGCTTTAAGGGTGAATTCAGGCGTCAGGATGTGATCCCGCCTCCTTCAGAAACGGCTCTGATCTGTCGTCTGATCTCAGGAAACCTTTCCTCAGCCTGCTTTTCAAGCGAACGCAGAACCCCACCTCCTCCACATCCCAGCGACGCGCCCGCTGACGTCGACATCTACCTGGATCTCCTGAGGGTGGCTGGATGGCACAGGGCCCAGTACCAGAGGAGAGCAGAGCGTCTTCTCCCTGTGGTGTGATGGGAGGCCCATTAGAGCCGTCTCCGAGTGGGTCGGGAGGATAGCAAACCGCCTCACTGTGGCCGTGACATTCACCCTCCACTAGGAGAACACAGACGGGGGGGGTATCAGATGTTGACCCCCCCTTCCCCCCACATTCACACCATGCCAACCACACACCACACCTCAGGGAGCCATGGCTGGGCTCAGCGACTCCTCCATGAAAACGGGGCCGCTAGAGACTTACTGACCTCTTTCTCCTCAGGAGGGCTTTACATCAAGGTAAGACTTCAACCGGGGGGAGAGGAGAAAAAAACGTGGAGGGGGGAGGGGTCTTCCGGGGGGGGGGGGGGGGGGAATTGTGTCCAAGGCAGGAAGCGGAACACTGTACGCTGCCCTTTAGCACGCACAAAGGAAGGCACAGTGCCTCTGGGCATCTGTGAGAGTGTAGCTGCGTTCAGCGAAACACAAGCTTACAAAGGGGCTGATTGTTAACGGCCAGCGAGGTGGTTCTGCCCCTCCACTCGGGGAGACGGATTCTGCTGGCTAACTCTGCCGTGTCGCTACTTCCTGGACCGCGTGCTACCCTGTAGCGGCCTCCTCCTTCACCTCAACCTGCCGTGCACCAGCCAGGCTCCCTGGCTGCTCTCTCTGACTGTCTCTCTTTTTTCTCGCTCTCCTTTTGACAGCTTCTGCTGGAACAGCTTCTTTGTCTCTTTCTCTCTCTCTCTCTCTCTCTCTCTCTCTCTCTCTCTCTCTCTCTCTCTCTCTCTCTCTCTCTCGACAGGTTCTGCTGTATACAGACTTGGGAAGCACATCTGTGCTGTCAGGATGATCACAGACGGTCATGTTTATCAGGCAGCGGGGGGGTCTGTCAGCGCATCATCATGGCTGCCTTCTCTTCATCATTCCTTCTCCTCGCCTCTGCCTCTCCCCCAGAGGGGAGGAGAGCGATGACGGACACCTTCATCTGATCACTCCTCACCACCTTCACTTTGGCTCAGCCCGACTTAAAAGATGATTAATTCGCTTGAACTATTTTCAACAAGTGGTCGATTTTAATATTTGCCAGCGACGGCGACACCTGGAGTGGAGGGGGGCTACGGCTGGGCCGGCTTTAGGGTCCCTCACAATGGACCTTTGTCCTATGGGGAATGTGACAGGAGAGAGACAGGTAGAGGAGAGAGAGGCAGGTATGGAGAAACTGTATCTCTGTGAGAGGAGCACACAGGTGAGCCAGCACCCTCAAAAACATCCCTCGGTCGTCAAGAAACAGACCTGTTTTCCAAAGAGCCACCAGGGTTTTTCCTACTTCTTGGCGTAACACCTTTTGTTTGAAGATGAAATGTTCACATTTCTGGGCGTCCCGGTAGCTCACCGGATAAGTGTGGCCCTCACCGCAGGGGCCTCACTGCAGGGGCCTCACCGCAGGGGCCTCACCGCAGGGGCCTCACCGCAGGGGCCTGTGTTCCTGTCCAGCCTCGGCCCGTTGTCTTCCTCTCTCACACTCTCCCTGCCTTTCCTGTCACACAAAACCGGCCTATAAAGCATGAAAAATACCCCCCAAAAAGTTTGGTAGGAATCTCAACTAAGCGGTTAGCCTTGACCTGCCCTCTCTCTCTCCTCAGAAAACGGAAGGCTGGGAGGCGGAGAAGACGGCGGCCGACATGGAGCAGTACAGCTGGGACGACAGCCCGTCTCAGACCAGCCTGCTGGACACCCTGGTCCGCATGCAGGCCCCGAGGGAGGCAGAGGAGGGGGGCGAGGAGGGGGCCGTCAGAGAGGAGATCCTGGGGAGGAGCGAGGTGCAGGAGTACCGGGAAGCCGTCACCAGGCTGAAGAACGAGGGGGAGAGCGAGAGCAGCATGTTCCAGTACAGAGAGGCTGTGAAGAAACTGCTCAACATCTGACGCTTTCCACTGTGTAGCATACCACATACACAGGAAGCAGCTGGGAGACATGGCATTTGAACATCGCTGTAAAGCCATCAGATTGACTCCTATTGATTCTAGTTGAGCATGTGGATGTCATCAGATCACTTGTAAATGGCCAGAATATGACAGCTATCCTTGTCCTGTACAATATTGAGAGGTTCTCACACCAGTAGATATCAATGGATCCATTTCACAGTCCTACAGTGAAACATTTATATAAAGAATAAACTTTTGTTGTTGTTGAACTGTGATGTTCGTCTGTCAAACAGGACTGCCTAAACCTGCTTCCGTATTATTCAAAAGCAAAACTGAAAGCCTGTTGTAAACATAATACTCAATGCATTGTAAATAAAATGCTCTTTTTATTTATTCACATGGGGAAGTACAGCTACATTGTTTTTGCTCTATGAAGTAAGTTTGTTCCTACCAGTCTGACCTTCAGAGTAGGGCGATGACACTGAAGCCGCCTCGCTAAAAGGTTCCATTAAATGTCTGTCCATTAAGTGTCCCAACCTTCCAACCAGCTGGACTCGGGTCCATCCAGTTCTGGATCAGGAGACATTCGATCCATGGGTAAGCTGTCCTGCGGGAGTGATGTTCTGGCCTGGAGGCCCAAAACTCAGACCTGAGTCCCACCTCCAGGCCTCGTCCAGTCATTTAGCCAGGCTGCTGCCCGTGTTGAACAGACCTGCTCTTGTTGCAGCGTGTCTTACCCGGGAGCCCCCGTTAGGGCTCTGAGGAGCCCCGTCGTCAGGGGCCACAGCCCACGGGGCTTGGCATCAACACCCCTTTTATCTCAGTGGACCATTTCGAAACGTTGGTCTGCCAAATGGAGAGCACACTATCATATTACTGAAGGCACACACACACACACGAAACAAAAAAAACGGAATCAAGTTAAGTTCTTGGTGAAGATGTCAGATTGTATCAGCGGTCTCCCATTCTGGGCGTTTTGGGGAAAAACAGTGTTCAAGAGTTCCTTGTACACCTCCCCCCCCCCCTCCTCTACTTAACTCCCCCAGATATCCTGTTTCCAGTGAAAACTGTGTTGAACCCCCCCCCCTCCCATTCACGAGCTCTCCCTGACAATGACGTATTTGACGAGGCGCATGGACCCCCCCCTGCCCCTCCAGACCGTCCGGTAGCACCCCTTCCTCCTCCGTCGCCCCCGCCAGCTCACCACCACCAGCAGAGAGCAGCAGCAGCCCAGCAACACCGTCACACAGGTCGCCACGGCAACCAGCAGGGTGTGCGCCGCCAGGTGCCACGGGGGGCCCGGGCCCCCTCCCTGGGCCTCCTCCTCTCCGCCGGCCCCCAGGGTCCCCTCGCCCCCAGCTGTGACGCCCAGGTAACCCTTGGTGTCGTTGGGGTGCTGTTTGCCTCCATCCACGTTGGACTGGGTGGTCAGAGCTGGTGGGGTGCTGGGGGCCGCCTGGGAGGTGGGGGTGGGAAGCTGGGTGGAAGTTGAAGGCGGAGGATGGGTGGAGCTGGGAGGCTGGGTGGAGGGGGAGCTGGGAGGCTGGGTGACAGTGGAGCTGTGAGGCTGGGTGGAGGTGGAGCTGGGAGGCTGGGTGGAGGTGGAGCTGTGAGGCTGGGTGGAGGTGGAGCTGGGAGGCTGGGTGACAGTGGAGCTGTGAGGCAGGGTGGAGGTGAGGTGCTGGGGGAGGGGATCCAGGAGGGTGGAGAGCAGAAGGGCTGAGGTCTGGGCGGTGTGAGGAATAGCAGGCGTGGGGGTGGGAGCGTGGGTGGCCCGAGGGGCGGGTGTGGAAGATAGGGAGGAAGTGGAGGAGTAGTAGGAGGCAGAGGAAGAGGCTGAGCCGGAAGTGGAGGTGAGGTAGGGGGGAGTGGTCGGGGTGGAGGTTGTAGTGAAGAGGGTGGAAGTGATGGAGGAGGGTGTTGAGGTGGTAGAGGTGGAAATTGGAGTGGAGGTGGTACTGGAGGGAGTAGAGGTTGGCATGGAGGTGATGTAGGTTGGAGCGGAGTGGGTGGAGGTGATGGTGGTGGTCCTGTCGGTGATGGAGGTTGGAGTGGCGGGGGTGGAGGTTGGAATGGAGGAGGTACTGGAGGGGGTACTGGAGGGGGTAGAGGTTGGAGTGGAAGGGTTGGAGGGGGTACTGGAGGGGGTAGGGGTTGGCATGGAGGTGATGTAGGTTGGAGTGGCGTGGGTGGAGGTGATGGTGGTGGTCCTGTCGGTGATGGAGGTTGGAGTGGCGGGGGTGGAGGTTGGAGTGGAGGTTGGAGTGGTGGGGGTGGAGGTTGGAGTGGAGGTTGGAGTGGCGGGGGTGGAGGTTGGAGTGGTGGGGGTGGAGGTTGGAGTGGAGGTTGGAGTGGTGGGGGTGGAGGTTGGAGTGGTGGGGGTGGAGGTTGGAGTGGCGGGGGTGGAGGTTGGAGTGGAGGTTGGAGTGGCGGGGGTGGAGGTTGGAGTGGAGGAGGTACTGGAGGGGGTACTGGAGGGGGTAGAGGTTGGAGTGGGTGAAGTGATGGGGGTGGCCCTCAGGGTCGATGCCGAGGTTAAAGACTGGGGTGGAGGTGGGGGTGGGCGGTTGAACTGGCGCTTGTCTGAGGCGAGGGGCTCTGAGGCGTTGCCTCTGGTGTAGAGGTGGGGTAACACCCGCACATTAGAGGTGAAGTACTTCCCAAAAACCAGCAAGTCAGGGTCCACACCTGTCAAACAGACCCAGAAACGTCCGTTTACATGGCGTCCCTCCATGTCTGAATGTACATTTGGTTTATTTGCGCAAATTATGTTATTCGGAGATATAGGCCTACCTTTAGTGACGTTATAAAGTACAACGTTTCCTCTGTGACTAAGAATGCAGCTTTCCAGTGTAGGACAGTGCATGTGATAGCAGTTCACATTCTCCTGGATGGTGTCATAGTGGAATATAGCCAGATTACAGGAAACTACGGACACAGCAAAGACAGCAGTCCATCGCATATATTACTCTATCGCGCGAGACGCAATATCTTTATGCAAAACGACATGAAAAAAAACTTACATTTCAATTCCTAGCAACTTCAAAAACATTTGCATGATTTTTTTTTTACACTTCTCATTTTTATACAATACAGGCCTAAAAATAAAACTTACAGTTTCTTGTGAGGCAACATGTTCGGCTGCATTTTAAAGCTGTCTCCTCTTGGTAATACTTCAAAAGTTGCGCTCCTCTCCGTTGGGATTCTTCAATATCGATAAAAATCCCAGGGAACCGACGTATCCAACAGTTTTTATAGTAAGAGGTCGGAGAACATTTCGATTCCGCGTGGTACACCAAACTAAAAATCGTTAGCAAACTCCATGGACGAATCATTGCGCGTATGTAAATCAAATCATGTTACATTACGAGTTAGTAAAATAGTGATCATCTCGGACGCAACTGAAACTTTCCTACCGGTCAGTCGATGTTATGCTGGTACATTTTGGTTTCGTCAGTCCATCACTGGGTGTGTCAATTTACCTGTGGAGGAGGAGACCGAAGTTCGACTAATGTGTCCAAGTGGTGCCAAATAGTTTTTCGAATCATATCATAGCATACGGTGCCTACATTCCGCTGGTGCAAACCTAAATGTTTGTAGAGTTAGAAATTACGTTAAAACAAGGCTACGTTGAAATGAACAACAGCTGGTGCAATCATTTCATGCACATTTACAGGTTTTTACTGTAATACGAATCAATTAAGCAAATTGTGAAAACATTGTTTATGAGGATCAAACTGATCATGACTCTTGTTTTGTTCAACCAGTTATTCATGGTATTTCTATGAAAAGTAATAGCCTTCTAAATTGGTGCACCTGCACGCAGGTACGCATTGTCCCCGCGGCAGCACATGGACGTTAATCCCGTTGATATTAAATACCATTATTTTACATTAGTAGCTAAGAAAGGTATTTAGATCAAACACGATTGTTTCCAGGTTGGGGTCAGTGTAGCATGGTGAGTCCTGTGTACAGCTGATCTTGTGTTGCTGCGCAGGTGTATGTTTACCATAAGGTTCTCCGTGTACAGTATACACCGAGTACAGTACTACATAGACGGCTACTCCAGCGCTGTGAACCTGCTCTCACGATCCCACAATGACAAACCTGTCCTTTCTCCCAGCAGCCTTTTGAGAATGGATTACCATAATTGTAGCAAGAAATCTAGATTATTTTACATGGGATTATGGGTATAATAATATCTCCTTTGCGGCTCGAGTTTCTTCCCAACTTGTTATTCACCTGTCCAAACCAGAGTCACTTCTCAGAAAACCTCCGTTATATAGATTGCTCCTCAGATCTAGATAGAACCGTGTATTATTTACACCGAGTGTTGGAGAAAGGTTGTCAGGACATGAGGGAAACGTGTAAGGGACTGTGGAAGCCAGCCATGCCCAGAGGTGGGGGCGTGTCCTGGCAACTCTGGGCCCTGGCTTCCACCCCGGACACCCGCACCAGTGGGCACTCAGCAGCACTGAAGGCCACAGTCACATGTTGGTTTAGGGAGACAGGACCAGCAGTACCAGACAAGGTTATAGCTACTGTGTGTCCGTCAGGACTCTGTCTGGATGGCAGGGGAGGTTCCAGACCATTTCAACACTGGTGTGTGGGGTGGGGGTTGGGGGGGGGTTGTGGTGTTTGAGGGACCAGTTACTGTAAACATGATTGTTGTCATGTCGTTTTCTTCACTGCATTGCAGGCATTAACAAGGGGTTCCAAGCTAGTTGTCACAGGGGCACTGGCCCCCCCTGCCGTAGACATATTTTATGTTTCTGCCCTTGAGTTACATTTTGATTAATAAACGGGTGTTTAAATACAGTTACACGTCACACAAGTTGTCAAACTGTGATGATGTTAACAGACCACTAGGTGGCGGTGTCCTGTATCACATTCCGTGTCCAATGTCTGGAACAGCTACAGTTTAACATTAAGTTTGCAAAGTCGGTGATGATTGTTCCTAGACTCCTAGTTTCATTTTCTCCTTGCACACACACACACACACAACCTCACTGAGTCGAGAACACCCAATCCAGAAAAGGTTTACTGTGTTTCAGTTGCACTTGTATTTCGTTTCCAGATTTCAACAGATACAACTTTCTCTTGAATAACAAATCCAAATCTTTCTCAAGTTAGCAGACATTAACATATATCTATTCCATTAAAAAACAATACAAGAAACATTCAACATCCAACATCAAACTGGTTGAGTACAATGATTCTTTTTTTTTCTTTTTCATCAGTACTTTTAGCTTCTGATTTTCTGTAGAGAATTTGTCATTTTCAAAAGGACATAACTGTGGTTCTGTACATGTCATCGATGTAACACAAAGTTTGGCACCAAAACAGTGAACATGGCTGTGCAGACTCTGGGGTCAGTTTGCATATCTTGCCTGTTCTATTTTCTCTGTGTGTCATGTCAGATACACCAGAAGGTGGCGCTCACAGGCAACCCAACTCCACGCCCCCCCCCCCCCTCCACCCCCACCCTGCACACCCACACATGCAACTGTGTAAAAGGAATCTACATCAAACAAGCACTAGGAAAAGGAGATGGAAAAAAACTACTAAAAAAACATCAACGTCATGCAAAGTGTTGTAGTATGACTCCTTGGTATATGCCATAATAATTTACCAAACCGCCCCCCCCCTCCCCCCCCATCACTCACACAGTTGGTTCAGTCCAACTCCCGATGATCCGATTCGACCTCTTCTCCAATAGTGTCGCCGGGGGCGGGGCTGGGGCGCCCGGACAGGGCTTCCTGGGGTCCTGACTGACACTAGAACTCTGCTCGCGGCTCACAGAGGGAACAGTCTGTCGTTTACTGCTGCTGTTGTTGTTGTTCTGTGTTGTGGTAGGTTCCCTCCACGGGGGGGGGGGGGGGGGGGGGGGGGTCAGTCTTTCACCAGTCTGTAGATGTGATGCTGGGCGCCGTGTTCACTAGTGGACACCTCAAACACGTAGGCTATACACAGCAGGGTCTCCAGGGTGTCCCTGTTTGTTACCACCTGTACACAGGAACACACACACACAGCCACACACACACACAGCCACACACACATACACAGCCACACACACACACACAGCCACACACACACACAGCCACACACACACACAGCCACACACACACACAGCCACACACACACACACAGCCACACACACACACAGCCACACACACACACACAGCCACACACACACACAGCCACACACACACACAGCCACACACACACACACAGCCACACACACACACAGCCACACACACACACAGCCACACACACACACACAGCCACACACACACACAGCCACACACACACACACAGCCACACACACATACACAGCCACACACACATACACAGCCACACACACACACACAGCCACACACACATACACAGCCACACACACACACACAGCCACACACACATACACAGCCACACACACACACACAGCCACACACACATACACAGCCACACACACATACACACACACAGCCACACACACACACACACAGCCACACACACACATACACAGCCACACACACACACACAGCCACACACACACACACAGCCACACACACATACACACACACAGCCACACACACACACACACAGCCACACACACACATACACAGCCACACACACACACACAGCCACACACACACACACAGCCACACACACACACACATACACACACACACACACAGCCACACACACACACACAGCCACACACACATACACAGCCACACACACATACACAGCCACACACACACACACAGCCACACACACACACAGCCACACACACACACACAGCCACACACACATACACAGCCACACACACATACACAGCCACACACACACACACAGCCACACACACACACACAGCCACACACACATACACAGCCACACACACACACACAGCCACACACACATACACAGCCACACACACATACACAGCCACACACACACACACACAGCCACACACACATACACAGCCACACACACACACACACAGCCACACACACATACACAGCCACACACACACACACACAGCCACACACACACACACAGCCACACACACACACAGCCACACACACACACACAGCCACACACACACACACAGCCACACACACACACACAGCCACACACACACATACACAGCCACACACACACACACAGCCACACACACACACACAGCCACACACACATACACAGCCACACACACATACACAGCCACATACACAGCCACACACACATACACAGCCACACACACATACACAGCCACACACACACACACAGCCACACACACATACACAGCCACACACACATACACAGCCACACACACATACACAGCCACACACACATACACAGCCACACACACATACACAGCCACACACACGCACACACATGGAAGGATACTTCGAGTGAATTCATTTTTGATCAGGGCATTCATGATCACATACAAGGCTTGTTTTCAATCGTTTTTCTTCTCCTACGTGTTTGCGTGACCCGGGAACACAGAAAGCTGTCTGAGAACAAGCCCCAGACTGAGCGCTGAGTCTGTCATGCCTTCCGCAAGTCAACAGCTTCCATACACAGACTGAATACTGCAATTGTTCCCTGATTCTTATCTCTGAAAAAATGTGCCAAGCCTTGCAGTTTGTGTGTTTGTATGTTTGCGTGTGTTTGTGTGTGTGTGTGTTTGTGTGTGTGTGTCGATGCAGCCAGTTCATGGTTAATGGGAGTTAAATCAACCCATTGAGAACCTAACGACATGTTGTCAAGCTGTCTACGGCGTGGGTTCAATAGCCTCACTGTCAGTGTCCAGCAAGAATGTAGAAGAGGGAGCAGGGAGGGAGATGGGTGTGCTGAGGAGCGCTGTGTTGCGCTCAAGGGTTCCCTGTTCCCTCCGGAAGGTTATCACACCGTCCGAGTCACACTGAGCCCAACACACCCCACTGAGAGTCACACTGAGCCCAACACGCCCACTGAGAGTCACACTGAGCCCAACACGCCCGCTGAAAGTCACACTGAGCCCAACACGCCCCGCTGAGAGTCACACTGAGCCCAACACGCCCCGCTGAGAGTCACACTGAGCCCAACACGCCCGCTGAGAGTCACACTGAGCCCAACACACCCGCTGAGAGTCACACTGAGCCCAACACGCCCGCTGAGAGTCACACTGAGCCCAACACGCCCGCTGAGAGTCACACTGAGCCCAACACGCCCGCTGACAGTCACACTGAGCCCAACACGCCCCGCCGAGAGTCACACTGAGCCCAACACGCCCCGCCGAGAGTCACACTGAGCCCAACACGCCCGCTGAGAGTCACACTGAGCCCAACACGCCCGCTGATAGTCACACTGAGCCCAACACGCCCCGCTGAGAGTCACACTGAGCCCAACACGCCCGCTGAGAGTCACACTGAGCCCAACACGCCCACTGAGAGTCACACTGAGCCCAACACGCCCGCTGAGAGTCACACTGAGCCCAACACGCCCCGCCGAGAGTCACACTGAGCCCAACACACCCGCCGAGAGTCACACTGAGCCCAACACGCCCCACTGAGAGTCACACTGAGCCCAACACGCCCACTGAGAGTCACACTGAGCCCAACACGCCCGCTGAAAGTCACACTGAGCCCAACACGCCCCGCTGAGAGTCACACTGAGCCCAACACGCCCCGCTGAGAGTCACACTGAGCCCAACACGCCCGCTGAGAGTCACACTGAGCCCAACACGCCCGCTGAGAGTCACACTGAGCCCAACACGCCCCGCCGAGAGTCACACTGAGCCCAACACACCCGCCGAGAGTCACATTGAGCCCAACACGCCCCACTGAGAGTCACACTGAGCCCAACACGCCCACTGAGAGTCACACTGAGCCCAACACGCCCGCTGAGCGGTTAGTGGACTGGCTGTTTATCCACATACTGTGTGGCTGTAAACATGTGTGTTTGTTTCTGTGTGTGTGTGTGTGTGTGTGTGGTGTACCTGTAATATGGTGAAGTTCTCCAGAACACTGTTCATCATGTATTTCTCTGGCAGGTGCTTGAGCTTGTGGATGAAGTTGATCATGTATTCACAGAGTGGGGAGCGATGGATCCTGAACATGTAGCGTCCGTTCTCAAACCGGGCGTACTCCGTCTGGCGAAACACCACACAATATGATGGTGGCTTTTAACCAAAACACCAGCATATAACAGCGGTGTGTCATAACCAAATACATTTAGAGACGTACATATCATCAATGATGACATCAACATACTACATACAAATATGACATTAATGACAGTGCTGGGGCCTGGCAGTATATGAGGACAATTCACATCATAAACAATGTTAATAGCAAATACGTGAAATGCATTATATATATGTATAATTGACATTCATGGTAGACACTAAACATACAGAATAGGTCATTGCAACTGTAATGAGATAATACAAAACAAATGTTATTATATAGTAGGCAGCACCTCTCCAGATGTGTGTGTGTGAGTGTGTATGTGTGTGTGTGTGTATAATACCATAATACCTATCGGGCCTGGGGATGATACTGAGGCATTGTTGAATAATAGGCTGCATTACAGTAAGTCATGTTGACTGTTAGTGGGGTCGTGTGATGTGTGCGCTCGTCTGCTCTGTGGTAACCTCTCCCAGGGGTCTCTCTTTCTCTCTCTCCCAGGGGTCCCTCCCTCCCTCCTTCCCTCTCTCTCTCTCTCTCTCTCTCTCTCTCTCTCTCTCTCTCTCTCTCTCTCTCCATGGTTGTGTTGATCCCGGTTGTGAACCGTCAAAACCTCTGAAGGTGAACCCAACCACTTGCCCAGCTGTCAGTTATGCAAACCTCCCTGCACACGATGGCGTGTCTGGGGTGAGCTGTGTCACACAGATCCTAGACGACCTACACTCTACACCAAACACTCTACACCACACACTCTACACCAACCACACCAAACACTCTACACCAACCACAAAAATACGAAATCAGATGTTTTCTTGTGTACATCTGTTCTTATCAATGGGAACAGATTTGTTGTATCTGCAAAAGGTATGTGGTTATTCAAGTACAGTCCAAACACACACGCATTCACACACACAAGCACGCGCACACACACACATGATCTCACCTCTACTTTCTCCACCACCTGCTTGCCGAAGGAGCACACCTTGGTGGAGGACGTGATGACCATGTTCTCCGAGCTCTCGTACTGACTGGATACGCCGTAGAAGAAGCTGCTGTCGTCCTGGACGTTAGCACTCAGGTCCGCCTGCACAGGAGAGGACAGAGGGACACGTCAACACTCATTCAGAACAAACCAGCCATCCAGGAGAACAGGTCAGCAGTGACTCAGAGGAACACAGGTCAGGTCGGGTAACCAGTCACACAGGAACAACACAGATGAACATGTCAAACCGCTTGACACTAAGATGAGACACGCCTGTGACTTAAAACTGCTCAACTAGACGCCGGACATGTATTTGAATCCATACATGGTTTTCTAGACCCTACAAGAAAACTGATATTGTTTTGTGTGTGTGTGGGTGCGAGAGTGTGTGTGTATGAATGTCTGTGTTCACGTCTGCGTCCAGCCTCCCCGGTCTGGCCAGCTTAACTAAACCTGTCACCAAAGTGTGACGGCTCAACAAAGCCTGCTCTTGATTCTCTGCAAAGCCCCACAGCCTCCGTGGCCTGGCCTGTGTTGACTTAGCTCAGGCCGACAATCCAGTCAGGGCATTCCCAAGACGCTGCGCGTGTCTGGGGCAGCGAGGCTGTCGTCCCTGGGGCCTCGCCACCCACCAGGTGGACCTCAGACCATCTGGGGCTGGAGGTAGCCGCTACATGCTAACTCTAACTGGTACAGGCTTGGCTGACTCTGTTTGACTGGTGGGACTTCCTGAGGTCTGGGTTGCGGGACTCTCCAGAACGAGAACGTCTTCAGACGGCGTGCCGCTCATCTCATCAGCCGTTAATGTGGGACGTGTCAAACAGACTCTGAATCAGCTTCTGTCCCGCTCTCATGGGCGGATGTGGCTGCGGAGGTGAAGGTTTTAATCTGATCTGAGCTCAGCGCTGGAGAGCGGCGTCTCCTCCATCAGCAAGACCGGCTGCTGTGTTTACCTTTTCCCCTCGCAGGCCTGCTTTCCTAATGGGCCCATTACCCCAGCACTCAGCCTCTCCTCTCCTCAGCGCCTCTCCACCTTCATCCCCCTCTCCTGTAATTCCCTCGTTTATCTTCATCCCAGGGGCCTGGTGACCCCGGTAGAACCGGCGCCCCCCCCTTGCCTAACGGCCAGCGAGGGAATTCATCCAATTACAATCAACAGTCCGCAATTGGCTGATTAGATCACGCCGGCCGGCTTGCTGTGTAACAATTTACAAGGGCCGGCCCAAATCGGATTGTCCCGGCACTTCAAAGGCGCGAGAAGATCCGTTAGGACAGGCCCTGGAGGCGCCGGCGGGGGGCGGAGGGAGGGTCGAGGGGAGGGGGCGTCGGAGCTGGAAATTCAATCTAGAATGCCATAGCTTTGGAGGCGGGCCAGCCGCCTGTCACCGTCGCCATGCCAACCTATGCCTCAGGACAGCCCCCCCCCCCCCCTACACCCCCCCCCCCCCCACACCCCCCCCCCCCCCACACACACACATACATAGCCCTCAGTCGTGACCCGGTGTTTGGAGGGTTTATGGTTTATGATGTAGTAAATGAGGTGAGAGTCCCGATAAGAAAAGCTCTCCTCAGATATGTGTGCGTTTCTCCCCTAGCCTGGGGTTGTGGCGGCTGGATGGACAGTCGTGTTTTTCTTCTGGTCCTGCTTGTTTCAGTGTGTCATGGATGCCATGAGAGCTGGAGCTCCCCTCAGGACAGGAGCAGAGATCGATATGAGGCCCTGTCCTCAGGAGGTCTGGAGGAGCAGAGAGCGATGTGAGGCCCTGTACTGAGGAGGTCTGGAGGAGCGTCAGAGCTCCTCAGCGCTGCATGTGTCCTGCCCTGCCCTGGAGGACCAGAGGATCCTGTTGATGAATAACCTGCTGCACATCCCCACCCTCCCTCCCTCCCCTCTCTCTCTCTCTCTCTCTCTCTTAGTCTCTCTCTCTCTCTCTCTTAGTCTCTCTCTCTCTCTCTCTCTCTCTCTCTCTCTCTCTCTCTCCCATTAGTCTTTGTCTCTTTCCCTTTCTCTCCCTCCCTCCCACCCTACCCCCCCCTCTTTCTCTCCCTTTATCTCTCTCCATCTCTCTCCCATAACTCTCTCCCCCTCCCATTTGTCACTCTCTCCTATTTCATCTATCTATCTCTCTCTCCTTTTTCTACCTCTCCCATACCTCTCTTTCCCTATCTCTCTCTCCCTTTATATCCCCATCTCCCTTTATGTCTGTCTCTCCTCGCCTCTCTCTCTCCATCATATGATATACGGCGCGGTGCGTCTCTCCCCTCTCTCCTCCCCCCACATGCCAGGGCTCAGGCCAGCTGCTCCACCAAAGGGCCGGACACGGCCGCTTCCAATGGCTGTCACTCGCCAATGTCTTTTATCCCGCGGCGATAAATAATGCGAGTGTCGCGAGCATGTGAGAGCCTTGTGGCTCACGCCGGGCCAACTGGGAGGCCGGGGATAGCAAGGGGGAGCGGGGAGCGTGACATGAGGTCTGTGGAATGCAGAGTGGGTCTGAGGTGGGTCTGCCGGCGTGAGCTTCAGCGGTCAATGTCACCGACGTGGAAAACCTTGTGGAGGGTCGTCTTGGCCCGCTGGCTGTTCTCCGGCGGTGCGGAGGAGAGAGACTCCCGCTCATCAGCCCCCTCTCTCTCTCTCTCTCTCTCTCTCTCTCTCTCTCTCTCTCCTCCAGTCTGCATCCCTCGCTTTGGTTCTCCTTCTTCAGACCACCCCTCTCTCTCTCTCTCTCTCTCTCTCTCTCTCTCTCTCTCTCTGTCTCTCTCTTTCCCAATCTCTCTCTCTGTCTCTCTCCCTGTCCCCCCCCCCCAGCTCTTGCCTCAGTGTCGAGGGGTAGGGTGGGGTAGGGTAGGGTGGGGTTAATCTATAAATAGCTGGGTGCGTGTGGGGTTGGTTCAGCCTAATAGCGAGGGGACAGGTGCCCAGGCTCAGGTTTCCCCAGTGAAAGATCAGCCCTGCCACTCTGCTCCCCAAGGCTGCCTTCACACACACACACACACACACTCACACACACACACACTCAGACACACACACACACACTCAGACAAAAACACACACACCCTCAGACAAACACACAAACACACACACAGTCACACACACTCACTCACTCACTCACTCACAGTCACACACACACTCACACACAGTCACATGTACACACACACACACACAACTACACACAGGCACGCGCACACACTTAAGCAACATACTGCACTACAATCCTCTGTATACCCACAGTGCCCAGAGACAGAACATTGTTCCCTAGTCAGTACTAATGCTCAACGGTTGTCTTTGGATTTGAGTGAGTTGATTTGATTTGAACACAAAAACCCTTACTCATTGATCGTCTGTCAAAGGCTCATCCTAACCGCACAGTCAGCACGTCCTGTCACACGTTTCCTCACCCAGAACTTGACGAGGAAAAAGGCGTTTGTGGGGCCCTTGTCAAACAGCTCCTTCAGCCCGCCCTTCTTCTCTGGGAACTTGTCGTAGATCTGCCTGATGTCCACGGCCTCTAGGTACGGATCGCTGTACGAGGGGTTGGACTGACCGATGTGGACAAACAGGTGCTTGTTGAACTGGACAAGGAAGATGTTTGAGAGAGAGACAAAGTGTGTGTGTGTGTGAGAGAGAGACAGATAAGACAATAGATCAGTATAAACAATCCCTGAGGTGCCGTTATAAACAACTTTAAGGGCTGAACACGCTGCTGAAAGACGTTTAAGAAACTAAAGAAGAGTCTGAACATGTGACGAGAGACCCACAACCTAAACGTCAACTAGAACAGTAGCCAGAACCCAGCTGGAACCCAGCTCAGCGTTCTGCACTCACAGTGTCTGGGTCCTGCGGCTGCTCTAGGAAGGCTGAGAACTCCAGCATGCGGATCCTGGAGCTGGCAATACTCCTGCCCTGCCATGGGGGGGCGCCAGGCGACAGGCCTGCTGTGCTCTCGTAGCCTGGAGGGGAAGGAGGGGGAGGGAGGGGAGGGGGAGGGAGGGGAGGGGTAGAAGGTATAACGGGGGCTCAAGAAATGTTTCTACATACAGTTTTTTTTTCCTCAGAGCTTTGTCGAAGCTCTTCATCATTGGGCCTATGTATCTCATCACCATGCGAGCATGACAGCGTCTGTCGACAGGCGTGGGGGTGTGTATGTGTGTGGGGGGGGGGGGGGGGTGCGGGGGCGTGAGGGGCGTGGGGGGGAACCGGAGTGAACCCACCTGTTATGGGGGGCGGTCCGGAGGCTTGCATGGCGTAACCCTGCTGGGAGAAGGGCTTAATGCTGCGGAGACAAGACACAAGTGTTACTGACACCCTCTCTCCCCCTCGTGACCCCTGCCCCCCTCACACACACACACACACACACCTGACTGGCCTGGTTGACCTCTGGGGGTCATACAGCATGATGTGGTTCAGTTAGTGGAGTCCTAACGAGGACCTAAAACTAATATGTTAGATTTTCTTTGATTTCCACCATTTGAAAAGTTGATCAGACTAATCAAGTTATATTCAGATTAACTTCAGCTAACCCCCAGGCTGGAGAATGTGGGTACCAGGAGAGGAAACATGAAAACTGTCTGTTTTCTATCATATATGACTCAGGCAAACACTTCAAATACTAGGATGTAAGACCCACACACTATCCCACCCACACACCCTCCCTAACACGCTCTAAACCACACACACACTCCAAACAACACACACACACACCCTCCCTAACACGCTCTAAACCACTCACACACACCCTCCCTAACACGCTCTAAACCACTCACACACACCATCCCACACACACACCCTCCCTAACACACTCACACACACCATCCCACACCCACACACACTTGCAACAAGTGGTTCCTTACTCTTCAGGTGCCCCTGGTTGTCCAGGAAGAGGGCCGTGCCAAAACTGCAGGAGAAAAAGAAAACAACATGAAGACCCTGGTTGGTCCACCTCCAGGATCCCTCCGTGCGTGTCTCTGGGGGGGGTGAGGCTGGAGGGACACTCACCCCACCAGCGCCGGGGTAGGCTGGCCTCGACAGGCCCTGCAGAGACATCTTGTTCTGGAAGGCCGTGGCAGAGATGATCTGGGCTGACGACATGCTAGCCATGCTCTGGAGAGCCTTGTCTTTGGCTGCCTGGTCCTACACACACACACACACACACATGCACAGAGACACATACGCAGGCTTCAGTTTAGTAGCCTGGTGTTTTCCGCTTAAGATGTGCCCCTCTAATTCGTCTTTCAGAAGGGAAGTGAAAGGATGATGCCAGATTGCATCATCTACTCCTGGCCAGCCTGATAAGGACGAAGGAGGAAAGAGGGAGGGAAGGAAGGAGGGAGGGTCTGTCTGATTTTGCAGTTAAGGGCCCTAGGGTCAACAGTAAGGTTTATTGCCTTGGCAGAGGCTAGGTGGTGTTGACAAGTAGCCCCGTGTTTCTCCCATTGTGAGGTCACAATGGGAGATTATGCGCAGGCAACCGCCGTGCTAACGCTAATGCTCAAACGAAAAACAAAAAAAACACCACAATGTCTTCTGGTAGGTGGCTGGCGCTCCTATGTATGGTGTTCCTGTGTGTCTGAGCGTGGCACGATGACTTCAGCAGTTTCCTAATCATTAGGGATGGAAAGCCCTCAGAGAGCAGCCATCGACACAAGGCCACATTCTTTTTCTTCCCAGAAGCGGCCAACACAAGGGCATAGCTGAAATATGGAGGGGACGTCTGGTGGCGTTCTCAGTTACACCAAAGACGGATTTAAAATCTCTGCCGGAGGCCGACCCTGTGACCAACGCTGGCCCTGCCAGCTGAGCCCTAATGGCTGCCGTCCAAGGTGACGGACACCTGTGTTGCCTGGCGTGCATGTGCTGCGCGTGCATGTGCACATAAGACTGTCTGTCCCAGTATGTGTGTTTCGGGCATTTTGGGTAAGTGAGCGTCTGTGTGTTTTTGTGTGTGTGAGTCAGATGGCTGAGCGGTGAGGGAGTCGGGCTAGTAATCAGAAGGTTGCCGGATCAATTCCCCGCCATGCCAAATTATGTTGTGTTCTTGGGCAAGGCACTTCCCTGTACGTACTGTAAGTCACTCTGGATAAGAGCGTCTGCTAAATGTGTGTGTGTGTGTGCGTGTGCCTGCGTGCGGCCAAGGTGATAAACGTAAAGGGAGAAAGCGCCGGGAAACAGGGAGGACAGAGATGGAGCTCTCTCTCTCGTCCAACAGGAACACTTCCCCTCAGATACTCACCCAATGAAATGCCTGGAAGGAACAATACACATTCATTTGTCTCCTGACAACCGCGTTTTGTGTTCATAACAGAGCACAGCAAGCCACAGGCACACCGGTGCCTGTTTACTGAGGTCATTTGTAGAGATGAGTCATCGGGCATTCCACATAACATTCACATAAACGTGAAGATGCAATTAAGGAAAACAGTCTCACTCAGTGTTGTCTTTCTGTGGGAAACCGAACTGAGAGATTCATTATTTGCAGATTACCAGAAGTACCCTGACTAAATCCCAGCCAAGATCGATGACATGTTTATGTTTTCGTGTTCACGTGTGTGAAGGTGTGGTTGGTTGTCTTTTCCTCTAACCTTGAGGGACGTCAGTGGAATGTAAAGCTCTCAAGCTTGGATCCTACTGGCATTACCCAAGCTGCAGCACACAGGCAAACCAAGCACCTTAATCTACACACAGACCCCCTTCATCTGGAACAGCCCCCCACATACGATCCACACACAACAGCCCGGGCAATTGGAGATTCCCAAACTACTCAGTACACATTTAGCACTGTGGCAACCACAGAACTGGAATGATTCTGTCTTTACTAGGGTTTGTAGCATTGAGAATATAGAGTGTGTATGGTAGACAAACCATACACTAAAGTATTTAACCCAAAAGGTGAATCACACACAAACAATACGTTTAACATGATTTAAAAAAACGACTATGTTAGGGTTTTCCATCCAGGCTATCATTCCGTTTCTGAGGGAGCAGAGTGGGGGTGTATCCCAGGATGCAGTGCACAGGTGAGGGAGCAGAGTGGGGGTGTATCCCAGGATGCAGTGCACAGGTGAGGGAGCAGAGTGGGGGTGTATCCCAGGATGCAGTGCACAGGTGAGGGAGCAGGGCAGTGGGGTTGTATCCCAGGATGCAGTGCACAGGTGAGGGAGGCAGAGAGACTCACGTAGCGTACCTTGAGCTTCACCTGGATCTCTCGGGCCTTCCGTCGAGCCAGCACCTGGATGTGGCTGGAGACCTGGGGACAAGGAGAGGGGTGAGACTCCGCCCCCTGACCACTCAGCTGGCTAACGACCGCTTAGCCACCTCTGTCAGACCGACATCAGAGGCTCATCAGCTTTAGAAATGCTGTGCTGACTGGATGTCTGGTAGATTTCCCTAGATAGTTCTAGGTAGATGTTATAATGGAGAAAGGCTACCAACCAGCAGATTTGTGTGTCCCCCCCCCCCCCCCTCTCAACCCTTTATCCGACCCTAATGCCAGCCAGTCCAGTCCTCCTTGAGAATCAGAACCTGAATTTGGTTTATTCGCCATGTAGGTTTACACAAACACGGAATTTACTGTGGCAGGAAGGTGCAAACAATAAACATATACGGATCTTAAATTAAAAGTGAAAAAGTACAAAAGTCTAATACATTTTAGGAACTAAACAACTAAACAAAATGTAAACTAAATTAAAACCTTTCCACCCCCCTCTCTCCCATAACCGCTTGCAGGACACAGACAGAGTCAGATGGCTGAGCGGTTAGGGAAACAGGCTAGTAATCAGAAGGTTGCTGGTTCGATTCCCGGCTGTGCAAAATTATATTGTGTCCTTGGGCAAGGCACTTCACCCTACTTGTCTCAGAGGGAGAGCGTCCCTGTACTTACTGTAAGTCGCTCTGGATAAAAGCGTCTGCTAAATGACTAAATATAAATGTAGATAGACCCCCAGTCACTGTATATCACTCAAAGCTCTGGGATGTCAGTCAGTCAGTCCCCCTAGATGAGTCACCCCCTCATCTAGATCGGGTTCCAACACCATCCCCCAAACTCTTTCTCTCCTTCCTTCCCTCGCTCTCTCTTTCTCTATCCCTCTCCCTTTCTCCCTCGTCTCTTTCCCCACCCCTCTCTCCTTCTCGCTCCCCCCTTCCTCCATCCCTGTATACGGGCTGGGTATAAACCCCTGCTTTGTGCTCTCCTAACGAGCCCTCACACCCCTCCACCACACGAGGTGGTGAACAAGCACACCGTTACCTGATCCTACAGCATCTGTGCATCGGGCTCTGCGCCCTCAATCACTCTGCACAGACACTCAGCCTGGGCAGAGAGGGGGGAGGAGGGGGGAGGAAAAAGGACAGTTAGGGGAGAAGTTAGGGAGGAGATGGGGAGAGATAAGGGGTAGACATGTGGGACAATGGAGGGAGAGGGGGGATATAAGGAGAAACTGGAGGGAGAGACAGGTGATGGAGGAGACAGGAGATCTTGGAGTGGGGTGGGTGGAGGGTGGGTGGGTGGGGGGGTCTGCTGGTACAGAATGACTTCCACTCTCTCATGGTTCCCCTCAACATCTCTCTGTAACCCTGGTGATATGCGCCACCAACCAGGAACGAGAGGAAAAGCTTCGACAAGACAGATGGGGGGGGGAGGGCGGGGCAGAGCCGGGAGGTGTTGGGGAAACAAAACGAACGCACCTGCTTCCTGGTTCGCGTCTTGCCTGTGCGGAGTTTGATGTACCGTGCAATCAGCTCGTTCCGTCCTGCAGGAAGACAGAAATATCAAGAAACTTAGGGATTTAGAAATGTTTTTTGGGGGGGTTGCAGGGATGGGGGGTGCAGGGGGGTGCAGGGGTGGGGGGGCAGGGATGGGGGTGCAGGGGGGACAGAGGGGGGGGCGGCAGGGGGGGGCAGGAGTTGTAAGGCCAACAACTATTGTTCAAACTCACTAAACACTGAGAAGAAAACATGTTTCTGTTTTAACAAACTGCACCATAAAGTGGCACAGTAGGGTTACAGTACAAATGCACCCTGACAGAACCTCCTCAGGAGAACACTTCACCCTGACAGAACCTCCTCAGGAGAACACTTCACCCTGACAGAACCTCCTCAGGAGAACAGTACACCCTGACATAACTTCCTCAGGAGAACACTTCACCCTGACAGAACCTCCTCAGGAGAACACTTCACCCTGACAGAACCTCCTCAGGAGAACACTTCACCCTGACAGAACATCCTCTGGAGAACACTTCACCCTGACAGAACATCCTCTGGAGAACACTTCACCCTGACAGAACATCCTCAGGAGAACAGTACACCCTGACATAACTTCCTCAGGAGAACACTTCACCCTGACAGAACATCCTCTGGAGAACACTTCACCCTGACAGAACCTCCTCAGGAGAACACTTCACCCTGACAGAACATCCTCAGGAGAACACTTCACCCTGACAGAACATCCTCAGGAGAACACTTCACTCTAACAGAACATCCTCAGGAGAACACTTCACCCTGACAGAGAGAAGCTGTTTACTGAAGCTACCAACTCATCATCAGTTAGCTGGGTGTGTGTGCCTGGCTGCTCCAGTTAGGAGCACAGCTGGGAGGGGTGTGTGTTCTGTATGTGTGTGTGTGTGTCTGTGTGTGTCTGTGTGAATGTGTGTGTCTGTGTGTGTTTGTTTGCGAGGCATACATCTGTGTGTGTGTATCTGCAAGGCATTCGTGTGTGTGTGTAATGCTGCAACACTGTGTGTGTGTGTGTGTGTGTGTGTAATGCTGACAGACAGGTCACAGGACACATGGATCAGGTGTAGCGACAGGTCATGCAATGCCTGTCACTGGCTGACTATTCGATCGCTGTCATTGGTGGAGCAGGTGAAGGGGCTGGCCACGCGATCTCTGTCATTGGTGGAGCAGGTGAAGGGGCTGGCCATGCGATCTCCTTGCAGCTCAGGTCTGACAGGCCTCGCTCTGCTGACGAGCAGGCCCAGGAGAGGCAGCGAGGCAGCTGGTGTGAGTGTCAATGTTTATAGAATACGCCTCGACGCTGCTGTAAATCTTCAGCTTGTTCCCGCGGCCCCGCTCTGGTTACTGGGGCCCGGGCTTGGTGCAATTGTCATGTGGCCTTTCACCTTCTCTGGCCAAGGGGACACACACATGGGCATTCGAACACACGCGCTGGCACACTTGCGCTGTTTGTTCTGCACACACACACACACACACAGACGCAGTTATTGAGAGAGTAACAGGAGGAGTAACACACACACACACCCTGGGACGTGGAAGATGTGGTCTCTGCGACACCTCTTAAACATAGTCGTTGTCCCCTCTCGCTCCAGATCTCCACGTGGAAGAGCACAGAGATCAGTCACGACAGGCTCCATACTAACCGCCGGCGCGGGACTGACTACTCACATCGGGTCAGGCGCTGAGGTCACCACCCAAGCAGCCAATCAGGAGCTGAGGCCGCGACCCAAGCAGCCAATCAGAAGGCCAAGGTAGAGGGATTAGACAGGAAGCCTTCCTCCAGGATGGAAGGCAGTAAAAGTGATCATATTCGGAGCGGAATGCAAAACATGGTTTATACGGCGCTCATGTGAGCTGTGTTGAGGGGGGTGTAGGATTCTAATAGATGCTGTCTGTCCGGAGATAACTTTCCACTTATCAACCTGGGGAGAGTGTGAAGGTTTCACTGCGTGACTGGTGAGACACAGGCAGACGCCTGGCCGGGGCAGCAGCTGTAGGAGTCAGGAGGTTGCTGAGTAGAAGCCAGTGCTGGTGGAGTCATGGGAAGAGATGTGGAGGAGAGAGGGGTCATAAAGGAGGAGGAGGAGGAGAGAGGGGTCATACTGGAGGAGGAGGATGAGAGAGGGGTCATAAAGGAGGAGGAGGAGGAGAGAGGGGTCATAAAGGAGGAGGAGGAGGAGAGAGGGGTCATAAAGGAGGAGGAGGAGGAGGAGAGAGGGGTCATAAAGGAGGAGGAGGAGGAGAGAGGGGTCATAAAGGAGGAGGAGGAGGAGAGCAGGGTCATAAAGGAGGAGGAGGAGGAGAGAGGGGTCATAAAGGAGGAGGAGGAGGAGAGAGGGGTCATAAAGGAGGAGGAGGAGGAGGAAGAGAGAGGGGTCATAAAGGAGGAGGAGGAGGAGAGAGGGGTCATAAAGGAGGAGGAGGAGGAGAGAGGGGTCATAAAGGAGGAGGAGGAGGAGGAAGAGAGAGGGGTCATACTGGAGGAGGAGGAGGAGGAGAGAGGGGTCATAAAGGAGGAGGAGGAGAGAGGGGTCATACTGGAGGAGGAGGAGGAGAGAGGGGTCATAAAGGAGGAGGAGGAGGAGAGAGGGGTCATAAAGGAGGAGGAGGAGAGAGGGGTCATAAAGGAGGAGGAGGAGGAGGAGAGAGGGGTGTGGATGAACACACGCCCGCACGCACGGGCGCTACACACACACACACACACACACACACAGCTGAAGAGCTCCTTTTGTGTCAGGGCTTTTGTGGATTTAAACCCCTCTCTCATTCCCTGTCTGCTTCTGCTATACACACACACACACACAGAGAGAGAGAGACACACACACACAGAGACACACACACACACACAGAGAGAGAGACACACACACACAGAGACACACACACACACACAGAGAGAGAGACACATACACACACAGAGACACACACACACACACAGACCTCAGCCACAGCATTCATTCATTCTCAATCTTATTTTCTTTTCCAGGCTGGAACTTGTGGAGCGTGAAGTGTTCATCAGAAGGGGCACTAGGTCTGACGATTGTTTGAGTACATAAATGTATATTTCTTTAATCCCTTCGGATTAAGAAAGTGCTCCACTTTTCTTGGGCGGTTTGTAATTGCAGACCTGAAATCCGGGAAATACTTTTGTTAGTTGACTTCAGGGTGCAGGAGGGAATGTATGTCAGGTCAGGGCTGTGAGTCCAGATCTCCTTTCTTAACCTCACAGACCTCGTAGATATCTGAATCCTGGTGGTAAGAATGATAACATCACTATGAATCATCGTGACAATAATAGGCCTGATCATGTATTTGTTACACTGTGTAAAGCCCGTCTGTTAAACAGAGGCAGCAGATGTTTTCAGAATGATCCCATAACCGTGTCCAGCCTCTGGTCTGCACCTCTCGGTGTCACAGACCGTATCTGGAGGAAGGGAACCCCTCACTGAACTGCTCCTCTCATGGTTTCCTCCATGATTTCCTCTCCTGGGAGTTTTTCCATGTCTTCCTTAAGGGTTTAGGTTGGTTTTGATGCAGGTCTCTGAACATAATTACGGTAAGTCCGTCTGTGACATGACACATGCGAGAAGTCGCACAGTGATGAGGTCACGCTGGCCGCTGGGAGGGCTCCAGGCGCACAGTGATGAGGTCACGCTGGCCGCTGGTAGGGCTCCAGGCGCACAGTGATGAGGTCACGCTGGCCGCTGGGAGGGCTCCAGGCGGGGTGACGGGGCAGATTAGGACCAGGACAGCCCACAGCAACTTGTTGATCAGGGTGTCTGAAGTCCTGGAAAAGTTATTTTGATTTCAAAGTGACCTCATCCATCGGCCCAGCCTCTTGGGAAAGCTGGCCGGCTCTTGTCCCATACCATCACCTCTACCCCCCCCCCCCCTGTCAGGAGGAGGGAGGGGGTCAGGGACAGGCCAGAGGGGTTGATGGAGAGTGGACACCGTGTCACAAGAAGTACCAGCACCCCCCCTCCCCCCAGCACCCCCCCTCCCCCAGCACCACCCCCCCCCCCCCCGCCCCGCCCCAGAGGGGTCCTGCCAGCCCTGCTCAGCTATCTCCTCCCCAGAGCATTCCTTAGATAACTCCACTCTGACCAGCCCCCAATCTGCTCCTCTCCCTGGGAGTGTGTGTGTGTGTTTAGGTGTAAATATGTGTGTGGGTATGTGTGTATATGTGTGTTTATGTGTGTATGTGTATATGTGGTTATGCATGTATGTGTGTATATATATATATAAATATATAAATATATTTTATATATACTTATATATATCATATATATAAACTCCACAAAAAAGTTCAGAAGCGTTATTTCGGTCGATTATTCCTCCACTTCAATGATACCACTTGGTATTGGAAAAGCCTGATTAATCAACTTTACGACAAGGTACAACTTGTAAGGATGGTGCATTCGTGGAACGAGCAACACAGCTAACCGTGTGGGTAGCAGCAGAAAACATTCCCCTGCAATATTCTTCTGTTGGTATTCACTCTCGTTTGGAGTTGCTTGGTGGATTGGATGATTGCACTCTCCCACAGTATTAAGGAAAAAACACTTATGGGCCATTTTTACACTTTATTCATTTTACACTGTCCTCAGTAGCGTGTGGAAGATCCATACGCAGCCACAACAGCTTGGCACCTCCTCCTTATGCTGGTCACCAGCCTGGTCACACACTGCTGTGGGACGGCATCCCATTCCTCAACCAGGATTTGTCACAAGTCAGCCAACATGTTTGCGTTGGTCACTCTGGCGCATACAGCACGCCCAAGCTGATCCCACTTGAAGCTCAAAACGAGAGTGATTACCAACAGAAGAATATTCCAGGGGATTTGGGCAAACATTTTTGGGCCGCTACCCACACGGTTAGCTGTGTTGCTCATTCCATGAATGCACGATCCTTACAAGTTGTACCTCGTTGTAAAAGTGACTAATCAGTCTTTCCAACGATATAAAATACAATACAAATTGGTATTATTGAAGGGGAGGAATAATCGACCGAAATAACATTTCCAAACTTTTTGGGGGGAGTTTATATATATATATATGTGTGTGTGTTTGTGTGTGTGTGTGTGTGTGTGTATGTGTGTGTGTTGAAGACACACAGCGTGTTCGTCAGACAGTAAGTACACCAGACCGCTTTCTGAACACACATCTGCCAGCCATGAAACTTCCAGAGATCTTCCACATGTGTCTCCTTGTCTGGACTGGAGAACAAGGGTCACATTTAGGCTGGAGGAATGTGCTGGCCTGGTGCTATTTCCTCTCCGACAGACACACAGGGCCAAGCCCCGGACCGGGGGACAACAGCACACAGGCTGGTTTGGTTTTTACAACTGCAATCCTTCTTTATGGTCCCCCCTCAGGGGAAACATCCGGATATTCCCATGTCATTGGATTGGATGCGCTTACACTGCCTGTGTGTGCATCTCATCTAGTGGGATGTCCATCTTCTGACACAGTTATCTGGTCTGGTCCGTCTCCGTGACGACAGGCCCGACCCCGGAGCTGTCCAGACCTGAAGCTGTCCATCCAGGCGTCTCAGTTACAACCCCAGAACGCAACGGGCTTAAGTTAGCTAGCGTTGGCTCAAGTTAGCTAGCGCTGGCATTTAACACTTCCATTGGAGGTAAACCACACTTGAAGCAGTCTCGTCAGTGACGCTCTACATCTGGGTAAGTATACGTATGGGATTCGATGACCTCACTGTCAGGGATTAGCCATATCCCACTCCATATCAGACAAGGCATGGCATGGGCCTGGAAACTGATGTTTCAGCTGCAGACAGACAGACAGGCAGACAGACAGGCAGGCAGATAGGCAGACAGGCAGACAGACAGGCAGATTATCAGGACATGCAGGCAGACTGACACAGCAGAGTCTGGCCCCCGAGGCTACCTCAGCTGAAAGGCTAGCCGGGGTTCCTCGAAGCCCTCTGAAAGGATCCAATCACAGGAGAGAGGGAAAGGATCCAATCACAGGAGAGAGGGAAAGGATCCAATCACAGGAGAGAGGGAAAGGATCCAATCACAGGAGAGAGGGAAAGGATCCAATCACAGGAGAGAGGGAAAGGATCCAATCACAGGAGAGAGGGAAAGGATCCAATCACAGGAGAGAGGGAAAGTCAGCAGCCTTCCTGATAGGGTCACGGCAGAGGGGTCAGGTTCAGGGTCACGCCCATGTGACCGTCCGCCCCGACCCCCCCTTCATGGGCCTCACACAGCCCCCTCAAGGGGGCTCCTATGCCCCCCCTCCAGTGGCCAAACACACGCAGCTATCCTGGCTGAGCCTGGCTGGTCCAGTTACACACCCCCAGGCTCAAGCGAACAGGTCACAGGGGTCATGCTACAAGCTTGACCTTTACTTGTGTCCATCTACTGGCTGCTGCAGTACTGCTAGCCAGCTGGCGGTCAAGTTTCCTTTCGTTTCAACACATAGAAGGACACAAAGGTTGTGTTCCAGCAGGGCCAGGAGGGGAGAAGATCTGTACACAGCCTGTTCTGAAGCAGGCTGCACAGTTAAAAACACAGTCCTGGAGCCCTTACAAACAGACAGCTCTGAATCTCTCACTAGCATGGGGAAGTTGAGACCAGGGTGAGGAATCATCATTCCTTTCCATCCCGTTGTTAAGGAGGACTGAGTGGATGCAGTGGAATCGGGGCTGGTGCAGTCTCCATGGCTGCTTCATACGCTGCCGTGAGCAACATGTTTACAGGAAGCTGGCTCACAAAGGAGATGGGGAAATGGATTTACTCTCAGAGGAGAGGAGAGAAGGCGGGGTTGTGTTGTGACTGAGCAAAAGGGAAAACGTCAGTTAACACAGAGAAATAAATGCGATGTCTGTTGTGTCTGGTGTGTTTGGTGTGTTTGGTGTGTTTGGTGTGTCTGGTGTGTTTGGTGTGTTTGGTGTGTTTGGTGTGTTTGGTGTGTTTGGTGTGTTTGGTGTGTCTGGTGTGTTTGGTGTGTTTGGCTCTGTCTGGTGTGTTTGGTGTGTTTGGTGTGTTTGGTGTCTGCCAGTGGGGTTACAGTAAGGCTGGAGCCCCTTACCCGGTGATCTACCAGGGCACCCCTTGTTCATCCTCTTTAACTCACGTCACGTGTCACACGGGGCTCTGGAAGGCTGCTCAATGCTCCGGATCTCCGTTGCTTTACCCGCCGCCCGCTAGCAGACAGAGCCCGCTAGCAGACAGAGCCCGCCAGCAGACCGAGCCCGAGAGCAGACAGAGCCCGCTAGCAGACAGAGCCCGAGAGCAGACAGAGCCCGCTAGCAGAGCCCGCTAGCAGACAGAGCCCGACAGCAGACAGAGCCCGCTAGCAGACAGAGCCCGCTAGCAGAGCCCGCTAGCAGACAGAGCCCGCCAGCAGACAGAGCCCGCTAGCAGACAGAGCCCGCTAGCAGAGCCCGCTAGCAGAGCCCGCTAGCAGAGCCCGCTAGCAGAGCCCGCCAGCAGACAGAGCCACTAGCAGACAGAGCCCGCCAGCAGGCAGAGCCCGCTAGCAGAGCCCGCTAGCAGACAGAGCCCGCCAGCAGAGAGAGCCCGCCAGCAGAGAGAGCCCGCTAGCAGAGCCCACTAGCAGACAGAGCCCGCCAGCAGGCAGAGCCCGCCAGCAGGCAGAGCCCGCTAGCAGACAGAGCCCGCCAGCAGGCAGAGCCCGCTAGCAGAGCCCGCCAGCAGACAGAGCCCGCCAGCACCGCCAGCAGACAGAGCCCGCCAGCAGACAGAGCCCGCTAGCAGACAGAGCCCGCTAGCAGACAGAGCCCGCTAGCATACAGGGCCCGCTAGCAGAGCATGCCTCTAAGGGAGCCAGGAAATGTTTTCATTGGCAAAGCACGTGGAATTGCCTTCCGCCGCACAAAACCACCACAATATCCATGACACTGTTACTAATGACGAATAACTCCAGTGAGTAATGGGCCTGAGGGCCAGCCACTATGCAAAGTATTATGGGAAAAATGCAGTGAATGGAGGGGGAATTCGGGGCAAAAAACATTCCATTTGACTTCAGGAATTTACGGTGGATTGAGGGAGATACCTCACACATGCCATTTCACTAGCAGAGGCCTGTCATGGTCGTATTCAACTGTTCGGAGAAACTTTTTTCTTTAAAACTGAGACGTTGAGATTGTGAAGAGAATAATGATAAACTATTCCCATCAAAGTTCGAAACATGCCCTTGTTGGTCTAGAGGTGATGTCATCGTCTTAACGTTTCATGGCTCTCATCCTCTGCTGGTACAGACCCAGCCTCGTTTTCTCACTGTAGAAACACACACGGTTGGGGAGCTGCTCTTCAGCGACATCGACAGACCTCCAAACCCAGTTAGTATCGATTGGAGGTTTGAGTCGACTTGTCGCCATGGGTGGACAGAGCCCCTAGTGACCCTGGCAGCAATGATGAAGGCAACATGGAGCTGGTGTCTGTCGGTGTGTGTGTGTCGGTGTGTGTGTGTGTGTGAGTGAGTCAGTGAGTCAGTGAGAGTGTGCGTGAGAGAGCTGGTGTGTGTGAGTGTGAGCTGATGTGTGTGCGCGCTAGTGTTTATGCGTGTGTGTGTGTGAGAGAGCGCTTGTGTGAGAGCTGGTATGTATGAGCGTGTGTGCGTAACTGTGTGTGCGTGCGTGTGAAGGGTGCTTGCTGTTTATGGGCAATGGGGGTTTGGAGGGGGGGGGGGCTGGGAGGGGGGGTTGGGGGGCTCAGTCTTGTCTCTTTTCTCATGTCGTAAATCTGGGCAGCGAGGCCATGAGGCCGGGGTGAAGCAGGGAGCAGCTGGAGGTGAACTGAAAGGCAGACAGACCCACAGACAGACTGCCAGCAGACCACAGACAGACTGTCAGCAGACCACAGACAGACTCCCAGCAGACCACAGACAGACTGCCAGCAGACCACAGACAGACGGCCAGCAGGAGAGGGGGCTGTGGCACTGTGTATGTCGGGGAGACAGTGTGTGTGTGTGTGTGGTATGTGTGTGTGTGTGTGTGTGTGTGTGTCGGGGAGGCTGTGTGTGTGGGGGTTGGGGGTGGGGAGAGGTGGGAAGGGTGAGGGGGGGATATCAAGGGCTAAATCACAGAAATAGGAGGCAACAGAGTAGGGAAGTGCACACACACACTCTCCACACACACACACACACACACTCACACGCCAGGGGACAGGTGCAGAGGCCCTGCAAGACTCCGCCCGCTACCTTGGTGTGTTTGTCCCCCTCTCCGCTCTCCCCTGTCCGGGCGCTCAAAGGGTACGCGTCTATTCTGGTTTAGGGTTACAGCCGCACAGCCTTGAACCCCCAGCTCCCAGGGCATACCATTCCAGGAGGGCCGACGCACTCTCTGGCGAGCATCACCCGCCCCTGACCTCCACTGGGAGAAAGGGAGCACCTCCGCCGCCCCGCCTCCCACTCAGCCTCCCCCAACTCCTGCCCCCACCCCTCCCACTCAGCCTCCCCCAACTCCTGCCCCCACCCCTCCTACTCAGCCTCCCCCAACTCCTGCCCCCACCCCTCCCACTCAGCCTCCCCCAACTCCTGCCCCCACCCCTCCCCTGACACAGAATGTGACACCTGCCCTTTCTCCTCTGGCACCCCCCCCATCCCATTATTGCAGGCTTTATAAGGGTTTAAGTTTTGATCAACATGGGGGGCGTAGTGGGGTGGGGGACTCCGCCTGGGCCTGTGTAAGGACAAGTGCCAGCTAGCTAGTGAGGCAATCGTTTGCATGAGCTAACACGGCTAACGCGGCTAATGCGGCTAACGCGGCTAACGTGGCTAAAGGTGCTAAAGATGCTAAAGATGCTAAAGATGCTACAGTGACTGGCACAATGACAGGGCAGGGTGATGACAGAGATCGTCCAATCAGGCCAGCACGCACACAGAAGCCCCCGTCTGGGTCACAGACTTTTCCACTGGAGGATCCGTTATCAACTGGTACAAACTATCAACAGGCCATCTGTTACCCGCCGTCTAGAATCTAGATGAAAGATGCAGCCGTTAAAATCTCCACTTTCTCCTCCATACCAAACCAGAACATGTCAGGCTTGTGAATCATCCAACACGCGGTGAGCCACACGTTTTGTGTGTGTATGTTTTACCCAGAATATTGTCAGAGCCCTTACCTAGAATACCTTTAAATCTATCAAGGTCAACAGATTGTGGGAATCTATAAAATGCAGGAATCTCTGTGACTGTGTTTATGTGTTTGTGTGTTTGTGTGTTGTGATTAAGCGCTAAAGCACGCACCCTGTCTTAACTAGAAGAACTAGCAACCAGTCACAATCCGAAAAAAAAAACCCCGTCCGCTCTAGTATAAATAATGATCGAAGCGAGACGCAATTCCATTTACACTTTGACATTACCATCCTGGGTAAACATATAGTATGTCTCCAAAAGTTGTGCAACAGCTCTACTGAGCAGGTGGGGAGGTTCTATCACACGTCCCATCCCTGCGAGGGGCCTGCCACTGTGCAGGAGCTAACACTAGGACAGGGCTGCAGTGGGAAACATAAGCTTGCTCTGGAATACCAGCGAAGACAAGTCAGTGTGTGTTGGGAGCTGGAGAGTGTGTGGGTGGAGAAGTGTGTGTGTGTGTGACTGCCTGATAGCATGTGTCACCAAGGGGAACTTCAGATCAGTTTCCAACGGAGAGGAAGAGGAGGAGGAGAAGGCGTACCGTACATCTTGCCCTCATCCGAGAGGATGATCTTCCTCCGACCGCAGGGGGGGTAGATGGCCAGGGCCTCCTGGAAGCTCTGCTCGATATCGGGGCTCCAGACCCCCTCCGCATCGTTCTCCAGCGGCTTGTCCAGAGGCTCGTTCAGCTCCTCACTGGCGCCCCCCGGGGAGGGGGCTGGCACCCACTCTGCCGACGTGGTGGGGGGCCGGGGGGGGGGCACACACGGGGGCCGGGGTCGGGGGGTGCAGAGGACGGGTGTCAGGGGGAAATTAGGCTGGTCTGGGCTGGGGCGTGTGGGAGCCAGGTAGGGTGGTGTGTGGGGGGGTTGGGTAGGGTGGGGGTGCTCCAGTCACAGGGCGTGATGCCTGCTGAGGACAGGAATCCTGGAGGGAAACACAAGACATGAGAATATTCAGGTTAGGAGACTTAAGCCAAAGGAGTCTACGACTGGAGAGGGTGAGTTAGCTCGAAGACAACAAGCAGCAGTAGTAACTACTACTACTACTACTACTACTACTACTAATAAAATAACTTTGATTCATGTAGCACCTTTCAAGCGAACCAAGAACTGTTGGTAGCATGTACTTTTCCTGTGCTAACGTATGTGAGGGCCCTGTGCAGGTTTTCTCCTCTGAAAGACCTTCTGGTCAGATTAGGCCTGAAACTAGGAAAAGCCTCCAGCCTTTGTGACGTCAGTCCGACCAAGAGGCCACGTCACGCGGGCTTGTGAAGAGGGGCAGCTGGGCAGCCGGGCTACAGGGTTGCGTCTGCAGACAGACTCGCTAATCCTACTTGGAAAAAACACCTCTGATCAGAAATTTGATTAGGGCAGACGTGAAAACAAACATGGCGCCCCTACAGACCTCAGGGGACTGAGAAGTAACTAAGCCTTCAAGACACATTAAACCAGGATCTGCATGTCTCCACACACTCTCACACTCTGAAAGGCACATCAATGAGGGTCTGAGGTCAAGGCTATTTTAAGCCAACTTTATTAATCTCTATATTTATCACACTTTATTTCTTGGCCCCGAGGAGAGTCCTTGAGGGAGCCGGTGTGTGTGTGTGTGTGTGTCTGTGTTTGTATATGTGTGGAGGAGAGTGGATGAATGGAGAATAATGTTTTTTTCCGTTCTGTTCTTTCATTCCCAGTAGAGAAGGCCGTCTTACGTGTCTGTTCCATAGCGTTTATCTCAGTGGTCATTTCATTTGGTCAACAACACAACTAACAATGATTCAGATTCATAGGAAGGAGGGGGTTGTCATAGAGACTTTGTGTGTGTACATGTCTGTGTGTGTTTGTGAGAGTGTGTGTGGGATGTTTCAATGTGTGTTTTCTGTGTGTGTGTGTGTTTGTGAGAGAGTGTGTGTGTGTGTGTCCCCTATGGCAGGAAATAAAGGGCTAGTCCAGAGGAGTCAGTATGTGTCACGTCACTTCTGAGTAACTATCTCCCTTCCTGTCAATTAGCTGGCTACGTAACCACCCCCCTCAACACACACCCACACACCCACACACACCCACACACACGCACATTCATGATAAACTCTGGATGAAGGCGTTCTCACACACACTAACAAACGCACAAACACATGCTTGAGTTCGCTGTCCCTCAGCCAAACAAGCACCACACAGCACTGATAGTGTTAATCACACTCACTCAACACGGCGTGGGATCTCCTGAGAAAGTTCTGGAAGTTCTTATACCAGTGTGCAGTAACTGGTGTAGTAGCATGAATAAATCATGAGCAAGACACAATTCTGATGAAACTAATGACGAACAATTTAATAAACACTTAAACACCGGTAAAGGAGTGTTTGTGTGTTTTCAAAACGACTGTGAACTCAGCCTATTCTGAACTACGGGTCCTTTGTGCAGGAGAGCTGCAGCACGGGGCAGAAACCATTAGAGCGCTGGTTCCTTGGTGAAAGTGACCAGCGGGGTTAATTGACCTAAGCCCCTTAAAACAGTGCCCCCCCCGCTCATGCCCCCCCTCACCCCTCACCTCGGGGCCTGCCCCCCCCCCCCCCCGCTCATGCCCCCCCTCACCCCTCGCCTCGGGGCCTGCCCCCCCCCCCCGCTCATGCCCCCCCTCACCCCTTCCCTCGGGGCCTGCCCCCCCTCACCCCTTCCCTCGGGGCCTGCCCCCCCCCCCCCCCCCCCCCCGCTCATGCCCCCCCCTCACCCCTTCCCTCGGGGCCTGCCCCCCCCCCCGCTCATGCCCCCCCTCACCCCTTCCCTCGGGGCCTGCCCCCCCTCACCCCTTCCCTCGGGGCCTGCCCCCCCCCCCGCTCATGCCCCCCCTCACCCCTCCCCTCGGGGCCTGCCCAACAGGATCATCCCCAGCTGGTGCTGCACTCAGGGACCAGGGTTCCCTTCTCTCTCCCACACACACACATATATATATATATACACACACACACACATACACACAGTCAGAACACAGTCAAGCACAATGACATGCATAACACCTGCAGACTGTCCAGAAAATCAAAGCCAGACACCACACACACACACACCAACTGTAAGAGAGTATGGTCCCCCCCCCCCCTCCCTGCCCCAGCCCCATGCCCACAGGCCAGGACCCTCTCTTGGGGCGGAGGGCAGAATGCTCTGGGGGTACGAGGGCTGGAGGTGGAGGGGCTACTCAACTGGACACAAGCTCAGCTAATCAGGCCTGGAATGTAAAGCCTGGAAGCAAAACTCTCAAACCAGGAGTGTGTCTGAGGAGGTGGATGAAGAGTTTTGTGCGTGTGTGGGGGCGGGTGGGGGGGGGGGAGTTGTGTGTGGGGGAGTGGGTCATGGAATGGAAAAAGAGAGGAGAGTCCATTTGCGCGATTTGTTTGGCATATTGTAACTGATACACTTTCACTAACACACAGATGCACACTGTAGACGTCACACTAACGCACCGCACACACCTGCACGCACTAACGCACCACACACACTTGCACGCACTAACGCACCACACAACAGACAAAGACAAACTTCCTCAAATGGACCCCCGACACAGTGAGCTCAAGCCCCACCTGCAGTGACTGCTGTCCGACACAGTGAGCTCAAGCCCCACCTGCAGTGACTGCTGTCCGACACAGTGAGCTCAAGCCCCACCTGCAGTGACTGCTGTCCGACACAGTGAGCTCAAGCCCCACCTGCAGTGACTGCTGTCCGACACAGTGAGCTCAAGCCCCACCTGCAGTGACTGCTGTCCGACACAGTGAGCTCAAGCCCCACCTGCAGTGACTGCTGTCCGACACAGTGAGCTCAAGCCCCACCTGCAGTGACTGCTGTCCGACACAGTGAGCTCAAGTCCCACCTGCAGTGACTGCTGTCCGACACAGTGAGCTCAAGCCCCACCTGCAGTGACTGCTGTCCGACACAGTGAGCTCAAGCCCCACCTGCAGTGACTGCTGTCCGACACAGTGAGCTCAAGCCCCACCTGCAGTGACTGCTGTCCGACACAGTGAGCTCAAGCCCCACCTGCAGTGACTGCTGTCCGACACAGTGAGCTCAAGCCCCACCTGCAGTGACTGCTGTCCGACACAGTGAGCTCAAGCCCCACCTGCAGTGACTGCTGTCCGACACAGTGAGCTCAAGCCCCACCTGCAGTGACTGCTGTCCGACACAGTGAGCTCAAGCCCCACCTGCAGTGACTGCTGTCCGACACAGTGAGCTCAAGCCCCACCTGCAGTGACTGCTGTCCGACATGACAGGCCAGTCCCCAGCATGGTCCAGACACCTGGCCCAGGTAGCCCAGGATCAAACACCTCACGCTGCTCATCACTACACTCCCTCTGGATCTCTCCCCTCGCTGCTTCTCAAACTCAGGCCCTCTGACCGGCATGTTTGACTACCTGCCAGCTACGCCCACGAGAAGCGGCGCGGCTGATCTGTCTTTAGACTTGAGGAGTGTGTTTAACCAACTCACATCGGCTCCACAGCCTGCTGTGACACAGAAGAAGACAGGCACTGTGTGTGCAGACGGTGGTGTTTGGAGGGGGCGGGATCTGGAGGTGACAGGGTTTGGAGATGACAGGGTTAGGAGATGACAGGGTTAGGATGAAGGACGGTTGTACTTATTAGGCTCTTATTAGAAGTTGTTTGTATTGTCTTCTCTCGGTAGAGTGGAGGAGGAATGATTGCTATGTGGGATGAGCAGAGTACAACACTACACACTCTACACACAGAAAGGCCTGTCGCTGGGCAGTTCAAACCCACACACACACACACCAACACACATACACACACACACACACCCCAACACACACAGCCCAACACACACATACATACACCCCAAACATACATACATACACGCACACACACACGCAAAACCAAACGCACAGACCCAACAAGGCACACGCACGCTCTCACACAGAGACACAAGACAGCAGGAGGAACTGTGAAGTCATCCTAAATGTGAATGACAAAGCAACCGGACATGCATCAGTTGTGCCTGGACTGAGGTACCCTGCTCAAACGGTCTATCCGATTTAACTGAAAGAATATTAGTTATGAACTTGCCTATTTAGTAAAACAAGTAATTTAGCTGCCAGTGCTCTTGGAACATTTGCCTTGATAAGATTTCTTGTAATAATGTGTTCTTGTAAAAATTAAGTCACCAAATGAGACATTCCTACAAGAAACATGTCAGACTAAAATCTAAAAACATGATGAACACATTCAGTTAGCCTACAGTGTTTGCAGAGTGGAGCCCTTCAGGACGGGAAACAACGGGTGGAGACTAGGACACCTCCCCTGCTGTCAGAGCCTCGAGCCCGGCCCGGTGTTGGCTTCCCGCCTGCTTCTCCGTGTCCCTGCCCCTCTCCACCTGTCGCTCCTGGACAACAGACAGCAACTTCCAGCTAACACAACGCTGCCACACGCGCTGCCGACAATCACACCGCGACCTCAAATACTAACACAGCTTGGCTGCATCATCCGTTTCCAGCCAAATTTGCACAACACTTCAAAAACCCCGTTTGTTTGTGTGTATATGTATGTATGTATGTATGTATGTATGTATGTATGTATGTATGTATGTATGTATGTATGTATGTGTGTGTGTGTGTGTGTGTGTGTGTGTGTGTGTGTCCTATGGATACACTGATTACCATTACCAAAACTTTTAACAGGAAGATTTTGCTGAAGTCATGTCATCCGACATGATACAAAGCGATTGAAAGTAACTTGATTATCATTCAAGTGATTATGAAAACGATTTCATATTAATTTACGGTATCGATTTGCCATAATAATTTAGCTTACAAGCATGCCAAGTATGAAATTATAATTAGGCTATAGCCTACGTATACGTACTTGAAAATCATATTCAATTAGCCAACATAATTAGTTGGTAGCCCAATAATTTATTGTCATAATCTGCACAATCACGCTATAGTAAAAAATATAGATTATATTGTGTCCGAAGTCATGGTTTAGAACTTTGTAACTTTCGATGCATAGCCTAATATAGGTTACAAACAAAACATTTATCGTAATATAAACATATGGCACCAAAAAGCTCACAATGTTGAAATTATAGCGTACTTAATGTTCACCCGGGGGACGTTAATGTTTGACTACATGCAAATTACGTTATTAGTTTAATTATAAAGTTCCGGCAGAAACTCAGGAACTTCACATACTGGGAATAAAAAAAAAAGAGGAATTCCCCAAAATATGACAAATATTTCAAAAAATATTTTAAGAATTTGATCACAGAGAGCGAGTGAGGATTAAACAACGTAACCACAACACGGCTAGTATCAGTAGCTTACATCACTTAATGTGAAAGTTTAGACTCCCAGAATTGACCAGACACTGCAAGAAGAGAATAACAAGGTTCACTTACAATATTGACACCGAGACACACTATTAGGTAATGAACGTACCTGTTGAAAGTATAGCAGCAGATAGGTATGTAACCAGGAGAGGCGAAATTTGGGGAAAAATTCTGCTAGGAATATTGCGTTTATTGTCCCCTCTTCCTGAGTCGTTTGAAGCGCAAGGAGGGCTGGAATTTCAGGAATTAGCTGTGGTATGACATGAAGTCTGGAAGGCAGAGAAAAGGACCAGGGGAAAGAGGAGGCAGGTCGGACCGGTCAGCTCAGTAAGGAGGGAGGGGGGTGTGAGGGGAGGGTCCGGGCTCCCAAAAGGAAAAGAACACAGCTTGGGAATGGAAAAAGGAAATCACATCAAGCAAAAACAGGGTTGGGAATTGGCATTGCCTTTGTAAGGAAAAACACAAACAAGCCACGCGGGGAACACGCATGGCAGCAAGCTGTTGCCACACACCAACTCTTAGTTTTTTTCCTAGGAGTTCTAGAAATGTCTGGATGAATGCAATGTCATTACTTGTCAACCACAACAAGTGAAGGAATGTGTTTGTATTTGTTGAATTAAGTAATTAAATCACATAACTGGATGATTACATTTCAGATAAAAACGAAAACAAATCAATGCTTCATTTTGTCATACTGATTAGGTATTCACCTTCATTTTATTGAAAACAAAAAACTGTATTTTTACATTTAATGCTACAAAGACAATATGTTTTAACCTCCGCAAGTTGCGATCTACATGGTCGTAATGAGTTTTTTTCCGTAGGCACGGTATAGTGAACACCGTGTTTAGTTATGAAGCCCTCCAGTGGAGTAAGGCGGTAACGACAAAAAAAGATATGTTTCAACTGGATTGACGGTAAAACTTCGCAGTTAGTTATGTTCTATTCTGAAATAATCTCCACAAATTTGCTCAGGCTGCAAGCATGGAAATAAGTAGCGCAGGCAGAAAACAGCCTGTGATGAGGTGATGGTGATGTTAGTTGTAGCTTCTGTTATAACTGTGGCTTCTGAGAACTGTCTGGTGTTAGGGTTAGGGTATTTTGAAACACAATATGAGCACAATATGAAATCCTTCATCAAAAATCACTTTATTTTATACAGTTTCATTGCAATTTCAATCAAGTTTAGACAAGTGGTGTTTTCAAAGTTTAGATTACATTGATTTTCCTTCCATAAACATCCATGTTATCCTTAAACCAATACATCAAATCCTCATTTAAATCGTTCTCATCCGAAAATGGTGAGCGTCCTCTGACTGTTCCTTCATCTTCCAATCAAATATCAGATTCTCCTCATCCTATCACAGTGGTACAATACACACATCAGTGGTACACATCCTTATGAACCCAAAATGGTCTACAATTCTAGTTTGAACTAGACTTCCATAAATAAAGCCCTTAACAAACTACAATAAATTTTTATTTTCTTTTTTTTTGTTTTCATCTAAAGAAACAAAAGGAGGAGCTGTTTGTCTAACAAGTATATAAATTAACGTCAAAACCTCTTTACAAAGAAGTTTTACAAAATAAGACAATAGAAATACCTGGAATGTATAACATACTTTACAAGTGGAATTTACCATTGTCCACAAGACATCTTCAATAAAGTCCTCACTAACTCATTTCACTTTCACGCGTCATTTGTGAGTGACAGAGATACAGAAGGAAATCTACACTACACCCTAAAGCAGGATCTATGCTATACATGAATGTACACTTAGATAATAGTATCTGTATTGACTAAGCTTTACAAAAGCAAGCTCTTCATAGGATCGAGGTTATGGACAGACACAGGAAGGGTTCGACTTGTTGAAGCTCAGAGTCCATGCAGGAGCTGTGTGAGTCTTGACAACAATAAAACGTAATTTTCGGTCCATGTTCTGCCAATGTCATTCCTCTACTGAGCCACTTCATCTGTTTGTTACTTTGAGGGCTCCGTCTTTGACAGAAGCTCCTGAACATCTCCCCGTGTTCACGCAGTGGGTTTGGGTTTGTGATTCCATCCTAAGAGTCTGTCTCTCTCTCTTCAATGTCTTTCTCCACACGTTCGGTCCTATTTTGATCCAGGGGTTTTATTTCTTGGACAGGAATTTCATTTTATTTCCTGTGAAAGACCACAAAGGCCAAGAAAACAACAACAATGTATTGTATTAAATGATGATTGTGAGGCATTTGAGACATTGACCTCGCGTTTGGTGGTGCTGTTCCTACGCGTGAGGGACAGTTATGGAGGTTCCTCACCTAGACCCTTGAGGAACTTGTTGACTCCTCGTTGCTCACTCCCAGGTAAGGAGTCCAGGTAGTCTTGAGCGCGCACCTCGAACAGACCTAGACCCCGTTCACACAGGAAACACAAGCTCCAACACCTGCTGTATCTTGGACATGCCTTTGGAGCATTTAGGATTTAGACCATTGTCTCACAGTGGTCCCTGGTATTCATTCATTCATTGAATTATTGGGGCACCTTGTGCTTTATACACTCTCACATCCTCCTCTCCTCCCTCTCTTTCCTCCTTCTTGTCTCCTCTCTCTCTCTCTCTCTCTCTCTCTCTCTCTCTCTCTCTCTCTCTTTCTCTCACATCCCCACTAAACTCACCATTAAACATAATGAAACGACCCCTTGAACTATAAACAAAAGGTCTCCGTCACCTCTGAGTCCCAGCTTACGCTGCTCCCTCTCCTGGATGAAGCCGATAAACATCTGTGTCTCCATGAAGACCTCCAGGAACCGACGCAGGCTTTTGGAGGTGACGGCTTTACGGAAGGGCTCTCGCTGGAAGGAGGACGAGGGCAAGGGCGAGGAGGGGGAGGAGGGGGAGGAGTCTTCGTCCCGCTCCCCCCCGCCCAGGAACAGGGGGTAGTGGCCCACCATCTCCACGAAGAAGCGGACGAAGGCCTCCGACACCACCGTGCTCAGACAGCAGGAGTCTGGGGGAGGGAGGGAGGGAGGGAAAGGAGAGGAGAGGAGGGGAGAAGAGAGGAGAGGAGGGGAGGGGAGGGGAGGGGAGGGGAGAGGGAGAGGAGAGGAGAGGAGAGGAGAGGAGGGGAGGGGAGGGGAGGGGAGGGGAGAGGAGAGGAGAGGAGAGGAGAGGAGAGGAGAGGAGAGGAGAGGAGAGGAGAGGAGAGGAGAGGAGAGGAGAGGAGAGGAGAGGAGAGGAGGGGAGGGGAGGGGAGAGGAGAGTCTTACGCTTTAGAGGGGCTTTAATGGACAAGTATATAGGCTCAAATGTCCTGGCAAATTTAAGTGAAAAAATATTAGTTATGAGCTTGCTTGTGTTTATAACAAGTACATTTGTCTGCCAGTGCTGTAAGAACATTTCACTTGATCAGACTTCTTAAAATAGCGTGTCAATTACTTAAATTCAGGGGTCAGATGGCTGAGCGGTTAGGGAGTCGGGCTACCAATCAGAAGGTTGTTGGTTCCATTCCCCGCCGTGCAAAATGACAGTGTGTCCTTAGGCAAGGCATTTCACCCTACTTGCCTCGGGGGAATGTCCCTGTACTTACTGTAAGTCGCTCTGGTCTGGATAAAAGCGTCTGCTAAATATGTAAATGTAAATGTAATTGAAGTCACAAGATGAGCTATTTATACAAGAAACCAGTCCGACTAGATTTAAAATAAAACAAAAACAAGACTATCAGTCTCAGGGGTGAGCGCGAAGATCGCACGCAGTTTTCGCAGTGTGCATGTTTTATCAGTGAGTTTGATCACAGTGGACGAACAGGGATTCTGATGGTGAAGCTCACCGTTGGGTAAGTCTCCTTTCTCACTGGCCAGCTCCTTCCTCTTATCCAGGACGTGCTCCAGAGCCGCCTGCAGTTTGTGGGGCAGGATCGAGTCCTCGTCATCCAGCTGCCCACAAGAAGCAACACAGTCACACTCCTAAAATACCACCGTATGTCACATTCATGTGCGACACTGGCAACCTAGTCGCTCTCCGAGCAACGCTCTGCCTGTTTATCTGTTGCCATGGCATTCTGAGGGTCAGTACCTGTCGCAGGAAGCGGCTGTTGCCGAGGTCGACCACCAGGACCTGAGCAGGAAGGAGCAGAGGGGAGGGTGATGTCATTTCCAGCTAATGTGGCAACCTCAGCTCTTTCCCAAGTGGGGCCCATTGTTCGACGGAGGATAGGAGAAGGGTCGAGGTCGCTCGGTGTCTTGTTGACACGCACACTCACACTCACAGTCACACACACACACACACACACACACACACACACCCTCCAGGCGTGGGCTCACCTCTTCAATAGGCAGGTCTTTGAGCCGGGGCAGGGAGCTGGACAGCAGCCCCACGATGAAGGGGGTGGGGGTGCACACGATGTCCAGCATGGAGAGGGGAAGCACGGGGATGTAGGTGTGCTGCCAGGTGAAGGGGTAGAGCAGAGCCACCACCGCATGACAGCACTGAGACAGGGTACTGCAGGGAGAGGAGAGGGGAGGGGAGGGGAGGGGAGGGGAGGGGAGGGGAGGGGAGGGGAGGGGAGGGGAGGGGAGGGGAGGGGAGGGGAGGGGAGGGGATGAGATGAGATGAGATGAGAGGGGAGGGGAGGGGATGAGAGGGGAGGAGATGGGAGGGGAGGGGAGGAGATGAGAGGGGAGGGGAGGGGAGAAAAGGAGAGAGAGAGAATATATCAACAACAGATAGGCATCATGCCTCATGCCCCCTCTATGTTTTCAATACATTGTTTCCAGTTCCAATGTCCACCAGAAGATGGCACCAGGGGAGTCCTATCTTTTATTTCCCTGAAAACAACTCTGGAACATTTGATTAGAAATGCCCCTTTTGAAAGCTCACTCTTAATTAACACAGAATTTAAAAATAAGTATTTAAAGGAACGTGATTTCACACTATAAAAAGTATATAGCTGGACAGAATAAACTAGCCTCGCACTGTTAGCATAATGCTTTCAACGTGTGCGTCTGGTTTCAGTTAATTCAATCCGTAATTGAGAAGCCAAGTTTCCACTAGTTTAAAGCACAACAGTAGAAAATGTCGCTGCGTATTACCACATGATCTAAAGTGGAATCTGATGTTTTTATTGCAGGTTTATGGAATCTGATGAAAATCCTCTCAGAAGTGTGGTAAACATCCAACAGGCGACTCAGAGCCTGACTCTGATGACCGGTCAGGCCAGTGCACACTAAGGTGTCAAATGTTGACCTACACACACCTACACACACCTACACACACCTACACACACACCTACACACACACCTACACACATACCTGTGCTTGGGCTGACTCTGGCCTGCCTGACGATTTTCCGTGGACAAATGATTGTTCCCAAGGCGACTGTATAACACAACAGCATTCCTTCCTTTTCTCTCTCACTTTTTTCCCTCTCTCTCTCTCTCTTTCTCTCTCTCTCTCTCTCTCTGTTTCTCTTCCACATTTTCTTCCTCTCTCTGTCTGTCTTCCACCTCCTTCTCAACAGCTGTATGTCAGATTGTCTCCCTGAAGGGTCATTCTGTCCTCCTCCTTTCTTTCCTCACATCTTCCCTATTTTCCTCACGCCTTCCCTCCTCCTTTCCTCACACCTCAGACTATGAACTGCTAAACAAACATACGAGACTAAGATTAAGGAAAGGGTGGCTAGTTAGAGTCCATCTGTACAAAACACACAAACACTGACACACACACAGAGCCCTACCTGAGCTTGCCTGCACACACACACACACACACACACACAGACAGAGCGTACCTGAGCTTGCCTGCACACACACACACACACACACACACGCACACACACACACACAGACAGAGCGTACCTTAGCTTGCCTGCACACACACACAGACACACACAGACAGAGCGTACCTGAGCTTGCCTGCACACACACACACACACACACAGACAGAGCGTACCTGAGCTTGCCTGCACACACACACACACACACACACACACACACAGACAGAGCGTACCTGAGCTTGCCTGCACTCACACACACACACACACACACACACAGACAGAGCGTACCTGAGCTTGCCTGCACTCACACACACACACACACACACACACACACAGACAGAGCGTACCTGAGCTTGTCGGCGGTGAAGATGACCCTGCGCTCCAGCAGCAGAGAGGCGAACACCTGCAGGAGCAGACGCAGACTGAGGGAGGAAAACAGACACTCCAAGTCCACGTGCTCCAGACGAGAGTCAGAGGGACGGCACAGCTGGATCACCTGGGGGGAGAGAGAGAGTCAGAGGGACGACACAGCTGGATCACCTGGGGGGAGAGAGACAGTCAGAGGGACGGCACAGCTGGATCACCTGGGGGAGAGAGAGAGAGTCAGAGGGACGGCACAGCTGGATCACCTGGGGGGAGAGAGAGAGTCAGAGGGACGACACAGCTGGATCACCTGGGGGGAGAGAGACAGTCAGAGGGACGGCACAGCTGGATCACCTGGGGGAGAGAGAGAGAGTCAGAGGGACGGCACAGCTGGATCACCTGGGGGGAGAGAGAGAGAGAGTCAGAGGGACGGCACAGCTGGATCACCTGGGGGGAGAGAGAGAGTCAGAGGTAGGGCACAGCTGGATTACCTGGGGGGGGGAGGAAGAGACATAGAGAGCAGAAGTTATTAAAAGAAGAGCAATACGAAGTGAAAAAAAGTTAAAAGCCAGACAGATTGCTTTCCGCACGCTTGAATCACTCAGAACTTTTACATTCACAGTCCTCCCGTCCAATGCATTTCTCATTTCCGGAATCCATCTCCATGCTACGCAGCACTGGCAGGGGAAGTGTGGATACCTTCCCCCTGCCCCCCTGCCCCCCTGCCCCCTGCCCCCCTGCCCCCCTGCCCTCTCTTTGCTCTGTGTTGCCTCACCTCAGTCCCAGAGCCAGGCAGGAAGTTCTTCACAGTGATGGTCCTTCCAGGAGCAGGGAAGGGAGCCTCCATGATGCCTCTCATGAAGGGCTGGACCAGGGCTGGGGAGATGGCCCTCCTCTTCTCCACCTCGTCCAGGATCTGCACACGCACACACGAGACACACGCTGTCAGCTAAGACAACACGTGAATAGAACATGACAGACGTGTTGTCCTGTAGGTTCCGCATTCGGCGTGTGTCTGTGTGTGTCTGCTTGGTGTGTATGTTTGTTCTGTGTGTCTGCTTGGTGTGTATGCTTGTCATGTGTGTGTGTGTACCTTTGAGAAGAGCTCGAAGCAGCCCAGCCGGCTGATGATACAGTACACCTCTGGCAGCCTCCGGCCCTTCCCACTGGGCTATGAACACACACACCACACACACACACACACCACACACACACACACACCACACACACCACACACACCACACACACAGCAGGGAGCGTGACACAGCGGCAGGGTCACAGCTCACTACTCCAGGGCTGCGCAGGCAGAGCAGAGTTTTCCCTCTCAGTCACAGGGCCTCGATAGTGTGGTGGGGGAGGAAGGACACTCATTTCCACTTCCTGTCGCTATCATTCAGCTGAAGGACACTCAGGCTATATAGAGTGTTTATACACTAAGAGGTACGGCGTATCAAACCATTTCCTGTCATTATTATTCAGTTGGAAAGAGCACGGCGGAAATGTTAGCCTACCAGCAAACGGCGACAGTAGCCGAACCTCCTGCTTCCATCCTCCCCGGTCAGGACGAAGGAGAACGTCTCGCTGGAAAGAAACATGGCTCAAAGTTTGGAAATGATTCGAACGGCGGCGCAGTAAAACTCCTAACAAATGGAGTGAGATGTGGAAGAAAACAGACATTTTTTGGGGGGGTTTCTGGGCTGTGGTTTGCTGGACTAAAGCAACAGACGGAAAGACTGGCTGTGCTCTTTGTGCTGCAGAAGCCACTAAAGTGACACACTAAGACAGGCAGGTGTGTCTCCCAGTGCACACATTCAGGCCTCACAGGTGTGTATCTGGGGGCTTGGCCGACCTGCGCAAGCATTCCCCTGGCCCTCAACCTTCAAACAGTTACCACCAGGTCATTATTACCCGTCAGCCTCAAGACATATACAGCCACTTCAGGGAACAAAGCAGCCCTTCATGAGCTGAGCACGGCAGGCGCTAACTCATAAAGCCTGTGTCAAGCAACACTAGGTGTGGACGTTTCATAATGTAGCACACCAGGTGTGCAAGGACGCTAAAAACACCTATTAGCACACTAGCATCTCATTCACCACGTGTCAATGCCAATGTCTCCCTGTGTTGAGAGCTGATGCCACTTAGCCAGAGGGCTAACAGTCGAGGGCTAACAGTCGAGGGCTAACAGTCGTTAGCCCTCTTTTAGCCCGTTTGACTTTCCCTCTTTTCTGGACTTGTGGCGGTGGTCGTAAATCTGTCTGCAGGAGAGGCTGTTACCTGGGGAAGCTGTCGACGGGAGCCCAGTCTTTGGCGTCAGGGAAGCAGAACTGAGGGATGACCTTTAGCTGGTCCTCGGCCTCGCGCATGAACTTGAAGCTCCTCTCCAGCTACAGAGGGGAATTAGCGAAGCAGAAAAACAAACTGTGAGCAGATGTTTCGTATGCGTTCAAGGAATTTGTCTCGGAACTCCACGTAGCTGATAATCATAATAATAATTATATCAAACAATAAAATAATGTAATGTGTTTTATAAAAAATATGAATGAAGAAAAAAATGATGTGAATGTACTGGGATTGCTTCTGTGTTGTGATTCTGTGAGCGTACCTTCAAGGGGAACTGTTGTGTGACCTCCGGCAGGTAGGGGGCCCCAGCCTTGGGCTTGTGGAGGGCCACCACTATGAAGTACTCAAACAGCTTCCTCTCCTGCACATCCAGCAGGTCTCGGTCCAGCGTCCGGAACCGACCTGTCTGCCTCAACATGGACTGGACTGATACCAGGCGCAGGCTGTGGGCTGGGAAACACAGAGTGAACACACACAGAGTGAACACACTGAGAGTGAACACACACAGAGTGAACACACACAGACTAACACACACAGAGTGAACACACACAGAGTGAACACACCGAGAGTGAACACACACAGAGTGAACACACACAGAGTGAACACACACAGAGTGAACACACCGAGAGTGAACACACACAGAGTGAACACACACAGAGTAAACACACAGAGACTGAACACACACAGAGTGAACACACACAGAGTGAACACACACAGAGTGAACACACACAGACTAACACACACAGAGTAAACACACAGAGAGTGAACACACACAGACTAACACACACAGAGTAAACACACAGAGAGTGAACACACACAGAGTGAACACACACAGAGAGTGAACACACACAGACTAACACACACAGACTAACACACACAGAGTGAACATCCACACAAGCCAAGACATCCACACAGAGTCACAGGCTAACAAGCACACGCTGTCATTGAGGGGTTGTGTGGTATTGAAGCGCCACACGTGACCTGCACCCCCAGCAGTTAGGCTGCCCAGGAGAGAAGCCCCGCCCCTCTCTCTCCTCACCTTTCAGTTTCTCCTCTGTGTCGCTCTCAGACTCACTGTTGTCATCCGTCACTGCATGAACACAAGAAAGGCGGCAGAACTGAATATTAAGAATACATTCAGGCTTTCATCCAACGCGACATAAACAGGGGGGAATTGAACCTGTGACCTCCAGAGGCCTCTAAAGTCAACTGCTCCCCCGTTGAGCTGAGCCCGTCCCCGTTAAACTTAAGGAGCGAGCAGAGTGATGAGGCAGGGTCTCCATGGTTATTTCACGTTCTGTTTATCGCTGCATCGTTGTTCCACCATTCGCTGGATAAACGGGTCAGACGTAACTGGGCACAGCAGCTAAACGAGCCTGAGGATAAGTGGACACACATGGGGCGACCGTGTGTCTCGTTTTCATGGAGTCGTAGAGTTCGCCGTCCACGCTGAGGAGCCAAGACGACGGGGAGTTTAGAGGGTGGAGGAGGGAGGGAGGGTGGAGGAGGGAGGGTGGGAGGGTGGAGGAGGGAGGGAGGGTGGAGGAGGGAGGGTGGAGGAGGGAGGGAGGGCGGAGGAGGAAGGGAAGGAGGGAGGGAGGAGGAGGGAGGGAGGGTGGAGGAGGGAGGGAGGGTGGAGGAGGGAAGGTGGAGGAGGGAGGGAGGGAGGGAGCGAGGGAGTAGGAGGGAGGGAGGGAGGGTGGAGGAGGGAGGGAGGGTGGAGGAGGGTCACGTTGCAGGTATCTGGCCCCTAAACACCACCACCATCCACCCCCCTCTACCCCCACCACGGACCCCAGGAAGACTAGCTGTTGTTACATCAGCTAATGAGGATCCTAATTAATAACACAAATAATACACAATACCCAAATAATACCCCCCCCCCACCAGGGGGGGGCAGTGTGTTGCAGCCTCTCACCCCTCCCTGAGCTGGCCTCGGTGGACTGGGACACCCTCTTCATCCTCTTCTTCCCTCTTCTGGCCTCGAACATGCCGTTGATCTTCAGCACCATCTGCAGAGGGGCAGACAAAGCAACACCTCCAGAGGGGCAGACACAGCAACACCTCCAGAGGGACAGACACAGCAACACCTCCAGAGGGGCAGACACAGCAACACCTCCAGAGGGGCAGACACAGCAACACCTCCAGAGGGGCAGACACAGCAACACCTCCAGAGGGGCCGTCCACAATCCCACCAATCCCCCTCCCCCCATCTGTGGACTTGGTTTGTTCCGGCGTACCTTGGGGATCTTGCGGCGGCGGCGGTTGCAGGGGTCTCCTGAGAGGCAGGGCGTGTCGTCGGGGCTGCTCGGCGTGGAGGGGGGGCTGGTCCGGGACGGCGAGGACACGCCCGCGTCGCGGTTAGTCTTACGCAGCTCCAGAAGCTTGAAGCTGCGACGCTCTGAGTTCTGCCTGAAGAAGCCTGGTTTACAGGAGAGCTGGAGGGCGGGGGAAGACGAGGGTGGAGGAAGAGGAGGGTGATGATGTGTTTACGTACCGTCAGACGCTGAGACTTCCTGACTAGAATGACTGGACTGAGGTGAAGGGGTTCAGGGGGGGGGTTAGAGGGACGTCTAACGGCATGCTGATGGGGTCGCCGTGGGTTACCTTTGTTGGCGTGTCGGCAGCGGGGGGCTGGAGCGAAACGCACTTGTTTCCAAGGCAACTTCTCTCGAACTCTATGTCTTCATACGGGTTCTCCTTCGACGGAGGGTCTTTGGGATGGAAACACACATGAACAAAGTTGAGTGAAGAACTCTCTCCCCACGTCAGCCGTCATTCTGACATTTTTATTTTTGTTTCGTCTCAGTGTAGCGGCTCCAGATGTGCCGTGACCTGCCAGAGGCAGCTCTCGCACAGTCAGAGCTCATATTTCACCGTGATTTGCGGCTAGCAAGAGCTGCTAACGATACAAGTAACTTTATCCACCCTCGGCTCCGAAGCAGATAAGAGAGAATAAGTCCCATTTTCCACAGTCGACCCTTCTTTCTCTCCCCTGCTTCTCTCGTCCTGCCTCGAGGCGATCCATCCACCAGATGCACCCTTAAGGACAGGAACTACAGACAAGAACGTCCAGTTTCTCTCCACAGAAAAACTAGATATCAGCACTCACTGCTTGGCTGCACTGTGAGGTACTTGCTGATCTGTGTGTGTGTGTGGTGTGTGTGTGTGTGTGTGTGTGGTGTGTGTGTGTGTGGTGTGTGTGGTGTGTGTGGTATGTGGTGTGTGTGGTGTGTGTGGTATGTGTGAGTGTGTGTGATGTGTGTACTGGGTGTGACTTTAGACATCAAGTGATGTGACCATAACCAGTTAAGACTGTTCATTCCTAAGGACTTTAGAGTGCTACTTATCCCATAAGACCCCAGAGAGACTTCAAACTACATTACCCATGAGGCCCTGGGGCTTTGGTTGACCATGTCTGAGAATCCCAAAGTACAGTGGAACTGTAGCAGCAGACAAACTGCAAACTAAATCAAAACAGCAGCAGAAACAGCAGCACACGAGAGGAGACACAACATCATAGTTACAATGTAGATTTACAGCGCTGACAAAAGAACATCTATTTTGAACTCTTGAGAAGCGGTGAAGAGAATAGGAAATTAGATAGGGCTTCTAGTTTTGTGACAACTAAGCCATTCATATACCCCCCACTGAAAAGACAATGACTAGACAACGTCAACTTAGACCTCACACACACAGACACGCACACACGCACACGTAGGGTAAGTAAACCAGTGTTGCTGGAGGTGGGGTTAGGAAAACACAGCAGCCAATAACACTGGGTTGTGTGGTTAGGATTTCAGGCATCATAGCTACCTCTTCTAAATGACAATGCTGAGTTAAGAAAGCACAACCTCACGTATTCATCTGCATCGTGCAGCAACAGGGACTTTCTGCTTTGCCAGCACTGCAGGTCAAACTAAGTTAGAGCAACACCAGCTGCAGCTGGTATCATGTAGGCCAAGGCCTTAGCGCCTCAGCCTAGCAACAGAACCACTGCTGTGTATCGACAGCACCACTTCCTGTGTATCGACAGCACCACTTCCTGTGTATCGACAGCAGAACTTCCACTAAGGTGAGCGGAGGGTTACCTAGGATGTCCTCGTAGACGTTCTCCTCTGAGAGCGTGCGTGCGAGGCCCAGACGCGACTGGGCGTACCAGTCCACCCTGCAGCCTTCCGACGACGATTGCTGCAGGTCTTCAAACTCGTACGACTTCCTGTTGGAGAGGAGGACACACAGGTGAGGAGGGGTGATCTACTGTAGTGATCTACTGTAGTGGTGATCTGCTGTAGTGATCTACTGTAGTGGTGATATACTGTAGTGGTGATCTATTGTAGTGATCTACTGTAGTGATCTACTGTAGTGTTGATCTACTGTAGTGATCTACTGTAGTGATCTACTCTAGTGATCTACTGTAGTGGTGATCTACTGTAGTGGTGAACTGCTGTAGTGGTGATCTACTGTAGTGATCTGCTGTAGTGGTGATCTGCTGTAGTGGTGATCTACTGTAGTGATCTACTGTAGTGGTGATCTACTGTAGTGGTGATCTACTGTAGTGATCTGCTGTAGTGGTGATCTGCTGTAGTGGTGATCTACTGTAGTGATCTACTGTAGTGGTTATATAGTACCACTCCAAAAACTCCATATCAGTGTTTTATAGCACAACCCCTGCCAGAGACACAGATTATCTGGTTTCAAACCAAATGATCTACATGTGGTAACAATATAAACTCAACCCAGGTCGAACTAGAAGGCTTCAAATGAGAAAACCTCGAAAAACATTGGAGATATTTTCAGAGTTTGCGTTTCTTTGTTAGTGCAGGAATAAAAACATATTTTTCCCCACATGTCAAGATTGCCCCCTCTTTTACACTGAGAACAAACCGGAGTATTCTACCAGAAAGTAATGTTAGGAACATGGGAATAGTCACATATTACCTCTGATCTAAGAGTCACTCAAGCAGAGCAGCATCTGTAAACTGAATTCCATGTAAATAAAAAGTACAATGTATGAAAACACTAACATGAAGCTCTTCTCTTTTCAGGGAGAGTTTTGGCTGATGGTCTCAAGTGTGCATTCCTCCATTCCAACCAGTGACCTCACTTTCAAGAACGCTGTACAAACTATGAGGATGACATCATCACCTCAGTGATTAACAGCAGATGTGCTTTGTGAGAGGTACTGATTTCAGCAAATTGGGAGACATCCAAGAAGGGTGTACGAGTCGCTGAAAAGAATTGGGATTCTAGTCTTGTAGTGACAGCACAGGGAATACCCAGTCTGTCTGGGTGTGCTGTAGGAATGCAGCCCATGGGCGCAGCAGAACAACTTGACCCATTCATCTGTGCGAGCAAACAAGCAGCTACAGTAAGCTTCTACAAACTGTAACGATTTCCCAAACAGCCATCGTGTGCATTTACCATCACAGCAGTGTGTGTGTGTGTGTGTCTCTCTCTCTCTGAATGGGTGTTTGTCTGTGCATGTTTTGTCTGTGGGCTAGTCTTTGAGTGCATCTTTGTGAATGCTTGTCTGTGTGTGTTTGCATGGGCGCGTAGGTGTGTGTAACATCACGATCCTAGCGGTGTCTCACCTGTTGTTGCTGTCTCTGTTCCTGTCCGCTCTGGGCCTCCTGCACCCCCCTGGAGGTGGGCAGGTGGGCAGAGGGGGAGGGGGGATGGAGGGCAGAGGGGGCAGGTTCCGCCGTCCCTTCCCCAGGCCCAGGCTCGAGGCAGGGGCAGGGGCGCCGGGCGGGGTGTGGTGCTGGAAGGTGCGCTGGGGCTTTGGTAGAGGGTTGATGGAGGGAACGCCCGGTTCAGTGTACACGTTCTCGGGGTCCTCGCCCTCCCTGCGCCTCCTACGAGTGCCCGCGGGCCGGACCACGTCCAGAGTCCCGAAGATGGGCTCGTTGGCCCTCCCCTCGGCCTCCTCCTGCTCCTCCTTCGACGGAGGGCTGAAGTAGTTGCCAGGCAACACCAGGGAAGGCTTGGAAGGGCCCTCCTTCATCGCCTGCTCCAGTTTCTTAATGTGAGTCAAAACTGACTTCTTATCCTGAGGGGTCTCTGTGAGTTTTCCACGAGGACCTCTCTCCAGGATCAACTCTCTCTCCCTGGAGGGGCCTTCTGGGGACTTGGGCCTCAAATCCCCCAGCTTTCCTGAGTTCTCCTTCCCAGAATCCTGCCTCTCCCAGCCCGTGAACCTCTTACTGTCTGTCCTCTGGACCTCCGAGGTCTTCTCCTTCCTCCTCACCGTCTCCGCGTCCCTCTGTCCAGGGGTCAGGGGGGACGGCTCCGTGGCCAGGGCAGGAGGCTCCTGCTTCTTGCCCTCCCACTGGGAGATCTTGTCCCGGATGCTGGCGGAGGTCTTCAGGGCTGCGGGGGTCCTGGTGAGCTTGGCGGAGCCCCCCAGGCCGTTCTCCGTGGCTGGGGAGCGGGGGTCGGCCGTGGTGGCTCTCTTGTGGGCCAGCATGGTGCCTGGGGATGGAGCCAGGCCGTCGGCCAGGCTGGGCAGGGGCGAGAGGGGGCGCTTGGGGGCAGATTCCCAGGGACAGGAGTCCCGGGGCGCGTCAGGTCGGCGGGGAGACAAGGGAGGAGCCTCCCCTACCTTCAATCCACAGCACTGGAGCCTAGAAACACACACACACACACACACATACAGTGAAATACATACACACACAGTCAAACACACACACACACATACAGTGAAATACACACACACACAGTCAAATACACACATACAGTCAAATACACACACAGTCAAATACACACACACATACAGTCAAATACATACACACACACAGTCAAATACACACATACAGTCAAATACACACACAGTCAAATACATACACACACACAGTCAAATACACACATACAGTCAAATACACACACAGTCAAATACATACACACACACAGTCATGTAACAACTTATAATGAGTAGTTTACTTCTAGCAAGAAGTCGGCTGTTTCTCTACACTAAAATTGTCAACACTGCTGGTCCTTATTTGAAAAGCTCTGCTCCATATAACCCCTTAACCTGAGGCTCAGATGAATTCTGGGTTCATGGAAGAAACTGGTCATAGGAATTCTTGTAAAAAAAACACAGGTCATTCCTCAGTCAAGACTGTTTGACCTCCAGCTTTGAGGTCAAAGTTTACGAGCTGAGCTATTTCTGGTAAAGGGGGGAGGAGGTGAACACAGAGTAGATGTGCATCTGGTCTGGAGACAAACGCAGGAAACATGGTAGTCCAGTCTGATGACACTCTGTGTGACAACTTGAAAGGCTCTGGATAAGAGCGTCTGCTAAATGACTAAATGTAAAGGCTCGCAATCATGAGGACACCGCAAGACCAATGACCTACACCACTACCTATAGGGCAAATATTTTAGATTGAAAAAGAAAGGTAAAAAAAAAATATGTATATATATAATACACTGCTTCTTTGAAAAAAAAAGTCTAGTTTTTGTATTAGTTTGATCAGTCCAACTCCCTCTCCCACTCAGGTTTAGGCTTCAGGGTTTATGAAGCGTGGAGGAACGTAGGAGAGAAACTAGGCCAAACCCCGGTGCCAAGAAAAGTAAAACAGGAGTACAGGAGGGAGGGGGGTGTAGGGGGAAGAGAGAGGTGTAGGGGGAGGAGAGAGGTGTAGGGGGAGGAGAGGGGGGAGGAGAGAGGTGTAGGGGGAGGGGAGGGGGAGGAGAGAGGTGTAGGAGAGAGGGGGAGGGGAGGGGAGGGGAGGGGAGGGGAGGGGAGGGGAGGGGAGGGGAGGGGAGGGGAGGGGAGGGGGGAAGAGAGAGGTGTAGGGGGAGGGGAGAGGTGTAGGGGGAGGAGAGGGGGGAGGAGAGAGAGGTAGGGGGAGGGGGGAGGAGAGAGGTGTAGGGGGAGGGGAGGGGAGGGGAGGGGGAAGAGAGAGGTGTAGGGGGAGGGGGAGGAGAAAGGTGTAGGAGGAGGAGAGAGATGAAGGGGGGAGGGGAGGATGTAGATCAATAATAATTGTGCTCACAGAGGAAGTTTGTGTGTGTGTGTGTGTGTGGGGATTGGGGGGGAGTAATGACCAGCTGGGCTAACAGAGAGTGAGAGGTTAGACCTGGGTGAGGAGGAGGAAGAAGAGAAGAGAGGGACCAAAAGAGAAGAAGAAAAACTGTCTGTCAATCGGTCACACTGACCCCTTGTCACTGTCAAACCTGCGACTCACATCACAAGTCCACTCCAACCACGACACCTTCCTCCTACAATCACTTCCCCTCCTACAATCACCTTCCTCCTACAATCACCTCCCTCCTACAATCACCTCCCAGACACAAACACACCAGGTACGTTTAAACACCAACTCACCCTCCCCAGTGAGCTCTCCCTGTAAGTTCAGAGGGACTCACAGTCCGCCCTGCTGAGGGGGAGAGCTTCCAGCCAGCTCTCCGGCAGGGACGGGGGGCAGCAGGGAGGGAGGCCCCTGGGGGCCCAGCAGCAGGGGGGCAGCAGGGGGGCAGCAGGGGGGCAGAAGGGGGGCAGAAGGGGGGCAGAAGGGGGGCAGAAGGGGGGCAGCAGGGGGGCAGAAGGGGGGCAGCAGGGGGGCAGCAGGGGGGCAGGAACAGCAGGCAGATGGGCCTCCCTGGCCCTCCTGCCCTGGTCATTGTTGGAGATCCTGAGCAACACCACCTTATCTGTCGGTGGTTTGTTTTGTGTGTGTGGCGACTCCGGAAGCCATTGTGTTTATTCAGTGTAGCCTCAAGACTGAAGGGATTCTGTATTCAGGTTGACGCTTATTAAAATACTTTGGCCGGCTGCCTGAAACCAAGGGCTGATGTGCCACAGCTTCTTAACATCGCAAAGACACTAAGAAACTTAAGCACTCACAGGCTAGACCGGCTCTGAATTCACGACCTGATCATTATAATTATGAGCAGTGGTAAAATGTGCAGTTACACACTGCTCAAGCAAAGTGAGATTGCCAAGAACAGTCTAGGAGCTCGCTTTGTAGTTATTCATAGTCTTCTCTGAGAGTTTCGGTTAAGTTTAGGTACAATTCTATGGACGTATGGGAACCTGCTTGTAAAAAGGGATGTACATGTAGAAATGTGATTTGATTTGAGTATCAGTACATACCCGTTGACTGATTGGTAGATGCAGTTGTCAGTGTTGGTGCAGAGCAGCAATGCTGCTGTCATGGTGCTAGCAGCTGGCATCCTGGGGGGAGAGAGAGGTGGTCAGACGCAAGAGCAGACACACACACACACTCACACACACAGAGCAGACACACACACTCTCACACACACTCAGAGCAGACACACACACTCTCACACACACATTTAGAGCAGACACACACAGGAACAATACGTATGAAAAAGGATGAGGGCCTTTCCACATGATCTGAAAAAATCATGTATCATCTTTCGGGATCCAACCACCTGACCAAGCCGTCGTCGTCATCTGCCGCTTGTCCGGGGATCGGGTCGCGGGGGCAGCGACCTAAGCAGGGAGGCCCAGACTTCCCTCCCCCCGGCCACTTCCGCCAGCTCTTCCTGGGGGACCCCAAGGCGTTCCCAGGCCAGCTGAGAGACATAGTCCCTCCAGCGTGTCCTGGGTCTTCCCCGGGGCCTCTTCCCAGTGGGACGTGCCCGGAACACCTCACCAGGGAGGCGTCCAGGAGGCATCCTAATCAGATGCCCGAGCCACCTCAGCTGGCTCCTCTCGACGCGGAGGAGCAGCGGTTCTACTCTGAGCCCCTCCCGGATGACCGAGCTTCTCACCCTATCTCTAAGGGAGAGCCCGGACACCCTACGGAGAAAGCTCATTTCGGCCGCTTGTATTCGCGATCTCGTTCTTTCGGTCACTACCCATAGTTCGTGACCATAGGTGAGGGTAGGAACGTAGATCGACTGGTAAATAGAGAGCTTCGCCTTTCGACTCAGCTCCTTCTTCACCACGACGGACCGATGCAGAGCCCGCATCACTGCGGACGCCGCACCGATCCGCCTGTCGACCTCGCGCTCCATTCTTCCCTCACTCGTGAACAAGACCCCGAGATACTTGAACTCCTCCGCTTGGTTCAGGATCTCCTCCCCGACCCGGAGATGGCACTCCACCCTTTTCCGGTCGATTACCATGGCCTCAGATTTGGAGGTGCTGATTCGCATCCCAGCCGCTTCACATTCGGTTGCGAACCGCTCCAGTGAGAGCTGAAGGTCACGGCCCGATGAAGCCAACAGGACCACATCATCCGCAAAAAGCAGCGACCCGATCCTGAGGTCACCAAACCGGACCCCCTCAACACCCTGGCTGCGCCTAGAAATTCTGTCCATATAGGTAATGAACAGAATCGGTGACATAGGGCAGCCCTGGCGGAGTCCAACCCTCACCGGAAACAAGTTCGACTTACTACCGGCAATGCGGACCAAACTCTGGCACCGGTCGTACAGGGACCGGACAGCCCCGATCAGGAAATCCGGTACCCCGTACTCTCGGAGCACCCCCCACATGAGCCCCCGAGGGACACGGTCGAACGCCTTTTCCAAATCCACAAAACATGTGTAGACTGGTTGGGCGAACTCCCATGTACCCTCCAGGACTCCGCGGAGGGTATAAAGCTGGTCCACTGTTCCACGGCCAGGACGAAAACCACATTGCTCCTCCTGAATCCGAGGTTCGACAATCCGACGGACCCTCCTCTCCAGGACCCCTGAATAGACTTTCCCAGGGAGGCTGAGGAGTGTGATCCCCCTAAAGTTGGAGCACACCCTCCGGTCCCCCTTTTTAAAGAGGGGAACCACCACCCCGGTCTGCCAGTCCAGAGGCACTGTCCCCGATGTCCACGCGATGTTGCAGAGTCGTGTCAACCAAGACAGCCCTACAACATCCAGAGCCTTAAGGAACTCCGGGCGGACCTCATCCACCCCAGGGGCCCTGCCACCGCGGAGCTTTTCAACCACCTCGGCGACCTCAGCCCCAGAGATAGAAGGGCCCCCCCCGATGTCCCCAGACTCTGCCTCCACGTCGGAAAGCGTGTTGGTGGAATTAAGGAGGTCTTCGAAGTATTCCTTCCACCGATCCAGGACGTCCCCCGTCGAGGTCAGCAGCGCACCATCCCCACCGTATACAGTGTTGACAGAGCACTGCTTCCCCCTCCTGAGCCGCCGGATGGTGGTCCAGAACCTTTTTGAAGCCGTTCGGAAGTCATTCTCCATGGCCTCGCCGAACTCCTCCCATGCCCGGGTTTTTGCCTCCGCGACCGCCAAAGCCGCGTTCCGCTTGGCCTGCCGGTACACATCAGCTGCCTCTGGAGTCCTACCAGCCAATAAAGTCCGATAGGCCTCCTTCTTCAGCTTGACGGCATCCCTCACCTCCGGAGTCCACCACCGGGTCCGAGGGTTACCGCCGCGACATGCACCGACCGCCCTGCGGCCGCAGCTCCGGTCAGCCGCTTCAACAATGGAGGCCCGGAACATGGCCCATTCGGACTCAATGTCCCCGGCCCCCCCCGAGACATGATCGAAGCTCTCCCGGAGGTGGGAGTTGAAGCTCCTTCTGACAGAGGGTTCCGCCAGACGTTCCCAGCAGACCCTCACATTACGTTTGGGCCTGCCAGGCCTGACCGGCGTCCTCCCCCACCATCGAAGCCAACTCACCACCAGGTGGTGATCAGTTGACAGCTCCGCCCCTCTCCTCACCCGAGTGTCCAAGACATGCGGCCCCAAGTCCGATGACACGACTACAAAGTCGATCATCGAACTGAGACCTCGGGTGTCCTGGTGCCAGGTGCACATATGGACACCCTTATGCTTGAACATGGTGTTCGTTATGGACAAACCGTGTCTAGCACAGAAGTCCAACAACAAAACACCACTCGGGTTCAGATCGGGGGGGCCGTTCCTCCCAATCACGCCCCTCCAGGTCTCACTGTCATTGCCCACATGAGCATTGAAGTCCCCCAGGAGGACGAGGGAATCCCCAGGAGGAGCGCTTTCCAGCACCCCCCCCAGAGACTCCAAAAAGGGTGGGTACTCTGAGCTGCCGTTTGGTGCATAAGCACAAACGACAGTGAGGACCCGTCCCCCCACCCGAAGGCGGAGGGAGGCTACCCTCTCGTCCACCGGGGTGAACCCCAATGTACAGGCGCCGAACCGAGGGGAAACCAGTATTCCCACCCCAGCTCGACGCCTCTCACCAAGGGCAACTCCAGAGTGGAAGAGAGTCCAGCCCCTCTCAAGGAGACTGGTTCCGGAGCCCACGCTGTGCGTCGAGGCGAGGCCGACTATATCTAGCCGGAAACTCTCTACCTCGCGCACCAGCTCAGGCTCCTTTCCCGCCAGCGAGGTGACGTTCCACGTCCCTAAAGCTAACTTTTGCAGCCGAGGATCGGACCGCCAAGGCCCTCGCCTTCGGCCGCCGCCCGTCTCACACTGCACCCGACCCCCATGACCCCTCCTGCGGATGGTGAGCCCACTGGAAGAGGGTCCCACGTTGTCTCTTCGGGCTGTGCCCGACCGGGCCCCATGGGAAAAGGCCCGGCCACCAGGCGCTCGCCATCGAGCCCCACCCCCGGGCCTGGCTCCAGGGGGGGGCCCCGGTGACCCGCTTCCGGGCAGGGGCAACTGAGAACCATTGTTGTATTTCTTCATGGTTGGTTTTTTGAGCCACTCTTTGTCTGGTCTTTCACCTGGAACCTGTTTGCCTTGGGTGACCCTACCAGGGGCATGAAGCCCCCGACAACATAGCTTCCAGGATCACTAGGACACGCAAACCCCTCCACCGCGGTAAGGTGGTGACTCAAGGAGGGTTCCAGCCAGGGCTGGAAGATGAGACACTGCTGTCTCAACCACATGACCAAACCAGGAAGTAGACCCCAGGCCTAGAGAAGATCTGTTGACAGTACTGGAGGTCACATGGTACAAAATAACATGGCGGCTGCTCCCACTCCAAACCGCTTTTTAAGTCAAACCTCTTATTAACCCAAACAGTGAGGCATCACCATGCACACTACCAGGTTGCTATTTGATTAGTAATCGGAGGACACTGTTGAAATGTAAGATTTGAATCAGCCAGAAACACAAAGTGGAAACTCCCAAATTTAACACGCATTTATATTAACCTGAGACAGACACCTGCTGACGACACCCAATCTCTCCTTCATGAACACACACACACACTCCCACACACACACACACACACTCCCACACACACTCCCACACACACACACACACACACACTCCCACACACACGTATATGCACACACACACAAACACCACAAGGCTACTTAACAAAACCTTATATTTTTTCTACAACTTTCAAAAATGTACATAAAAACACAGTCCCACCCACCCACCCACTCACACACACACACACACACACACCCACACACACACACTCCCACACACACGTATATGCACACACACACACACACACACACCCACACACACACACACACACAGTGGCCCGACACCAAAGAGGTTACATGCCAGACACCCACACACAGTACTGCTCCATCCTATATCCAGACACCCCAACCCTAACAGATGGGGAGGGGATGTGT